>NC_091469.1:318017794-318217794 GCF_036971445.1 Narcine bancroftii | reverse complement strand
ACCCACCCCCCCACAGACCGACACACACACACATACGCAGTCATACACACACAAACACCCACACAAACACAGACACACACATTCATATATACACACACTCTCACACCCACACACACACCACACACACACTTACAGACATACACACACAAACCCACCCACCCACAAACACACAGACACACAACACATACACAGACTCACATACACAGACACACAAACACAGACAGACACACACAAACACACTCACAGACACACACACAACACACTCATAAACACACACTCATAGACACACACACACAAACACACACACTCATAGACACACACTCATAGACACACAAACAGACAGACACACACGTGCACACACACACATCCACCCACCCACACCCACCCAGACTCACACACACACCCACCCCCCCCACACACACACACAGTCACACACACATACCCACACACCACACACACAGACACACACACCCACACACAAGTACTCAGACATACACACATACAGACACACCCACCCACCCATACTCACACACACACCCACCCCCCCACAGACCGACACACACACACATACGCAGTCATACACACACAAACACCCACACAAACACAGACACACACATTCATATACACACACACTCTCACACCCACACACACACCACACACACACTTACAGACATACACACACAAACCCACCCACCCACACACAAACACACAGACACACAACACATACACAGACACACAAACACAGACACACACAAACACACTCACAGACACACACACAACACACTCATAAACACACACTCATAGACACACACACACAAACACACACACTCATAGACACACACTCATAGACACACAAACAGACAGACACACACGTGCACACACACACATCCACCCACCCACACCCACCCAGACTCACACACACACCCACCCCCCCCCACACACACACACACAGTCACACACACATACCCACACACCACACACACAGACACACACACCCACACACAAGTACTCAGACATACACACATACAGACACACCCATCCACCCATACTCACACACACACCCACCCCCCCACAGACCGACACACACACACATACGCAGTCATACACACACAAACACCCACACAAACACAGACACACACATTCATATACACACACACTCTCACACCCACACACACACCACACACACACTTACAGACATACACACACAAACCCACCCACCCACACACAAACACACAGACACACAACACATACACAGACTCACATACACAGACACACAAACACAGACAGACACACACAAACACACTCACAGACACACACACAACACACTCATAAACACACACTCATAGACACACACACACAAACACACACACTCATAGACACACACTCATAGACACACAAACAGACAGACACACACGTGCACACACACACATCCACCCACCCACACCCACCCAGACTCACACACACACCCACCCCCCCCACACACACACACAGTCACACACACATACCCACACACCACACACACAGACACACACACCCACACACAAGTACTCAGACATACACACATACAGACACACACACACACACTTACAGACATACACACAAACCCTCCCAAACACAGACACACAAAGACACACACACACACAAAGATGTACACACCTACACAAACTCACAAACACACACACAGACACACACACACACCTATACACACAAACACACAAAGACACATGCACACACAGTCACACACAGAGACAGACACATGCGCACATACACAACGAACATGAGAGAAGATGCAAACTGTTCACGAGCACATGACGCTTTCAGCATTTCAGTAAAAAGTCAAACCTACTGATAATATTTAAAAATGAGAGTTGTTATAAATGACCACGTGTGAAATTTACAAGGACATGTCGGGAGGCACAGTTGGTGTAGCGGTTCCTGCCAGCACCAGCGATCAGAACCAGGGTTTCGAATCCCGCACTGTTTGTAAGGAGTTGGTTCTTTCTCCCATCTAAATCAAATAAAATACACTGGGAGCAGTGGCGAGGATTTTAGAGCGTACTTCGCCAAATAAAGCACATTTATTCAGTTAATGATGTTCGGAGTCCAATAACTTGGACTGTGAAGGCTGTGAATTGTGCTTCTAACAACCAAGAAAATAACTATTCCTCGCAGGGAATCACCGATATTCTTCATTGGTGCAGAACTAAGAATAGGACATAGGTTTAAAACAAATTGGATTGAATAATGCCAGTGGGCATCTGAACTTTTTCTGTACTGTTGATCAGACTGCAAGCAGTAAGTCAGAATCTCAGACATATAGAAACCCCTATGATTGTCCTACAGATGGTCCAGCTCACATAATCCCCCAATTTAAGGTGCTCTCATTATTCTTATTTATTTTAATTACATTTATTTATTTTCTCAACAGTTTGGCTGGTCACTTGAGGCTGTTGTTTGCTTGATGCTGCCGGTCACTTGATGCTGCCGTTTGCTTGAATCCAGATAGCGGGGTATTTAACTTTGATGACTTCAAAATATTGTGAATTATCCCAAACGTGCATTTTATTACTTGGCGAGGCATGTTTTTTGTGAGTACAAGTGTTACAGCATCATTGCTTATAGATTGATTATGTTTACGCGTAGTCAACACAAACATGATAAAGCAAATTTGCAGAAGCAGAAATGAAAATGTAGTTGCAGGTTACTTTGTCTTTATTTCAAATTAAAATAACTGGTACACAAATTATGGGGTGAACTTTGGCTGTGAACAAAGACGGCCAAAAGCAGTTGACATAATACTGCAAAAAACATGTTTAAATAAAGTGAAGCTATCCTGATTACTAATGATTATCCTCCATGTCCTGACACAGAATCTACTCTAGTCAGGAATTGGGGTAAAATAGTATGCACCCACTTTACCTTGAACATCCTGATCTCTTACTTCTTCTTGGGACTGTTGTACAAAACTCTCTTCGCCTCTTTCAAGTTCTTCCTCTTCTGTTGATGTGGTTAAGGGTTGAAATTGCAAACGGGCTTTGTGTTTGGCATGTGTATGGCCTGCAAACACATGCACACTGGCTCTGCATTCATTTTCACAGCTTTCCTCCATGCTCCAGCGCCACTCTCCCTAGTTCCCCCAGAGGGTATCACAGGAGCCTGGATTCTCACCTGGGATGTCTTCATCAACCTGGTCTGGAGAGGAACTAAAATCGGAGGCTGAACCTTCAAGGTAGGCCCTGGTTCTTCCAACAAATTTACTTCAGTTGCAGTTGATTTTTTTGAAGTTTAGGTTTAGGATTCTTTGTAGCGACCTTCTGAGACCTCTAAGAAATTTGTTTAATGGCAATTAATTTTTTTTAAAAATTAGGTATTAATTAATTCTGCCAGGAGAGGTGTTTTCCATGTCCCCTCCCATCCTGTAGGTATATTGATACATGTAAGCTGGGCTTGCGAAAAATGTTTTTATTATGATAACTAACTACAGTGTTATTTTTATAAAAACAATAAATTTCTGCTGAAACACTGCACAAAAATTTTATAGACAGTTGTCTTGGTTTCAGCCCCTCCGATGATATCACCCAGTGCATTCCACACCCCCTTAGTGATGCCAGTGAAACTCAAAGGCATCAGGCTCATATGGAGCTCCACCGAATCTAGGGAACTGGAACATTAACTTGTAAAAACAAAATGCAAAATAGAATAATTCATTTGCATGTTTGTTTTTAAATTTTGTTTTCCTCTTTAGACTTCTTGTGTTATTTCTCAGAACAACAATTTTCACATCCTTCCTGAATCCATTGATACTTGTTACAATGGAGCTAACAAACAAATGAACCTCAAGAATAAGTGGTCAAAGGCTACTCAATTACAGCAGGCATTACTTTCTTGTAAAATTATTTTTATTGAGCTTTATCAGAAAAACTAACAAAAAAGCAATGAAACCTTTGCAGATTTACAAATAATATGGTACAGTAACTAAATCCAATAAATGGTAATACATACAATATCGTCAAAGATACTTAAGTAAAAATGAAAAGAAAAAAAATTCAAACCTATGGTGATTAAGGTTTAAATTCATACTGTAAGTCATGTTAAATCCGAACAAACAGCCTCAGATGATTCAAACCAGCCTGGCCCAGCAACATTCATCATCGCACCTCATTAGTCAAATGTTGGAAGTGAGCTAGAAATGGGCCCCAAGTCTTATCAAAAGAAATCTTGATTTTCCTGACATTATGCCTAATTTTCTCCTGGTTTAAAAAGGATGTAATATCCAATCACCATTGATGATGTGTAGGTGGGAACTCATCTTTCCATTTTAAAAGAATTGCCTTTCAGTCACAGTCAGTGAGAGTGGTGATCAAGAATTGGTAAGAATTGATTTGGTTTGGTTGACTAAAAGGGCAAAATATTCTTTAAAAATATTTTTAAAATTCTTAGTTATAATAATGCCTAAGTATTTAAATTGTTAATTCATAATTTTGAATGGATATTTAGTATAAAGTTCCTGTGCACCATTTAGAGGTCTAATGAAGATTGATCTTATAACCAGCAAATCTGCTAAAATGAGAAAGTATTGGAAATGAACAATAAAAGGTCATCTGCATAAAGAGATCAACTATGTTCAGATGTTCCTCTAAATAAACCAGTAAAATCAGGATTTACTTACAGAGCAATAGCAAGTGGTTCCAGTAATAAGTCAAAAAAGCAATGGGCTCATACAACAGCCTTGTCCCATGCCTTGATGTAGTTTATAAAGCAGGGAATTGGTATGAATCAAGGCCATTGTAGATGTATATAAAAGTTTTATTCAATGTATTAAATCTGGGCCAAAGTTAGAATTTACTAGGGTGAGAATAAATATTCCCATTCTACTCTATCAAAAGCTTTCTCAGTGTCTAAGGATAAAATACATTAATTGTTATGAGAAGATGTATACATTATATTCAGTAATCTGTGGATATTGCAATAAGAATGTCTATTTTTAATGAAACTTGTTTGATCCGAGTTTATTATACCTGGTAAGACATTTTCCAATCGAATCGATAAACTTTAGATAAGATCTTAACATTCACATTTAGTAATGAGATCAGTCTGTAAGATGCACAATCCTCTGAGACTTTGCCCCTTTTTATGATCAATGAAATACGTGCTTCATTACAAGAAGGAGGTCATTTTCCTTCTCGGAAAGTGTCTAGAGAATGTTTTTTTAAAAATCTTAACCATCCAGCCTGGAGCTTTACTTGATTGCAATTAAAATACTGCCTTATGCAATTCTTCTTGTAAAATTGGAGCTTCTAGACATTCTTTATTTTCCTGAGAAATTATCGGTATATTTAAATGTTTTAAAAATTCATGCATTAAAATCATGCTTGTTATTAAATTCAAAGGAATTAGTGTAGAAATCTTTAAAAATATTATTTATTTTGGATTGATTGATAGTGGTATTACCATCAGAGAGATGTATCTTATTAAATTACTTATTAGCCAACATAACTTTCAATTGGCCTTTAGATCTTAAAAAATCTGTTGTTCAATTAGGTGTGTAGAAAGAATATCAAATTTAGATTTTAGTTCAGTTCTTCTTCAGAATAGTCTCAAGTCTCTATTTTTACCAATTTGCTTAATCTGATTAATCAAATCTAATCTTTCTTCTTTTGTTTTTATTGGCGGTACAAGATTTGGCCACGTAGGTAAGCTTTCATGGAATCCCAGACCACTAAATTTGAAACATCTGGGGTTGAGCTGACATCAAAGATAATTTGAGTTTGGTTCTCTAAAAAAAGTCAAAAACCCTTTATTATTAATTAATAGGGTATTTAGCTGTCATTATTTTTTAATTTTTGGAGTATTTGGGAATTCCAAACTTAAAGAAACTGGAGCATGATCTGAGATGACGATATTTTGATACTTACAAGCTTTAAACAAGTTAATTAGCTGGTTGTCTATTAAAAAATAATTAATCCTGGTATGGGCTTTATGAATAGCTGAGAAAAAAATAGTAATCCCTAGAGCAATGGTTCTCAACCTTTTTCCTTCCACTCACATCCCATTTTAAGTAATCCCTATCCCATCGGTGCTCTGTGGTGAGTAAGGGATTACTTAAGGTGGGATGTGGGTGGGAAGAAAAAGTTTGAAAACCACTGTTTTAATCGTACCTCAATGACTCATTATGTGCATGGTTTCAGAACTCTAAATGAAATGGGCCAATGACCATTTTTCTCAAGCAAAATATTTCAGTAACAATAGGGTCTAGAGGAGTGATTCTCAACCTTCCCTTCCCACCCACCTTAATCAATCCCTTACTAATCACAGAGCACCAATAGCATAGGGATAACTTAAAGTGGGGTGTTTGTAGAAAGAAAAAGATTGAAAACCACGGCCCTTGAGGTAGGATTCAAAAATATCCATACCTCAGACACTCCCATATTAGGATGGTATTTTTAGAGATTAGTCTTTTCTTTCAAAGAACAGTCTAAAATTGTGTTCAAACAGTTAATATCGCCACCTAAAATTAGTGAGTATAGGGAAAGGTCCGGTAAAAGATCAAAAAATTTTGGATCATCACATTTGGAGTATAAATATTGGCTAAAACCACTGAAAAACTAATGATGGCTGATGAAAGCGAAAATAATGACACACAAAGTTGCAGGTAAATCAGAACTTGTTTACTTGAGTCACACGCGTATTCTTTTAAAACACTGAACCATGACGTCCCCTGCTGGCTTGCTAGACTTCTAGGAGTTGTCATCTATCGAAAGTCATCTATCACTAATCCCCATTTTATCCATTATACTATTATGCAGTACAAATGGTGCATTTGGTTGTGTTAAAATGAAGACAACCCTATTTTGGCTTCAGAGGTTGAGTGATAAACCTTCCATTTAAACATTTGGTCTGTCTTTATCTGTCTTTTGAATATGTGTCAGCAGGCATTACACCTGCCCAGCAAGAGGATGATCATATTACTGTGGAGCTGGACTGCGGGCTCTCATTTATTACAGTCTAAGTTCAAATAGATCCTTGCCCGAAGACAAATTTGATTTCTTCTGAGTAAATCTTGGGATAAGGCTAACAAAGCCCTTGAGTTTGCTGATTCTGAAGCAGTCATTTAGTTCCATGCGACTTCTCAAACAAATTCTAGTTCGATTTCAGGCAGGTATCTTTGCACTCTTGTAGGCTATTGAATCGATTCTCATTCCCACCGCAGCCACTGTACCAGAATTGATGGCAGGCTTGCAGACTTTGGTTAAAGTACCATATTAAGCGATAAACCCTGCAGTTTCCCATGTCCATAGTGAGGGAGCACACATCTAGAAGGGAAGAAGGAAATCCCTGTGGTGAAACCACTATTGTATGTAAATGTAAATGTTATGTTTGACCCAGCCATCACTGGCTGGCTTGTGATTCCTCCCCTTTCTCCCCCATAAAGGCTGTCATGTCGCAAGCCCGCCCCCACTTCGAGTCCGAGTCTGGGTGAGTGTCCGTCTCTCACTAACAAAAGCCCTCAGCCCTTCAGTCTTTGTGTAATTGATCATGCATCAATCCCTAACAGAATTTGTTTTGCCAGAGCAAATGGGTATAATTCTTAATGGGCTGGACATTGCAATGAATGTTGAAAACTATTCATTATGCAGCACTTGCCCAGAGACTCTTGATGGGCTTTTTTCACTGGAACACAAGGTAAATGGAAATTACATCAGCCTGGCATCCCCTGCATACGCGTGAATATGCTGAAAGATTTCTTGGTGAGGACTAGGTACTTCAAATTAACCATTTTACATTGGAATATTTAATTCAATGTTAAATCTTCTAGAAAAGTAAGATCGAATTAATAAAAACAAAAAAACAAACAAAAGTAAACATTGTATAACTAGTTAAATCAACTCTAACTAAAATATGAAGGGAGCGTTTTTAAATAGCTTGGGGAAACAGGTGCCCTCCATAGTTGCAATACACCTACCGTGGAGTTCATTTGGTTGTCTCTCAATATCTGTTTTCTTTAAATATTCTTCAAATTCTTCCACATCTTCGAGTAAATTTACAAAACAAAGAGAAGTTATTGCCAGAGTTGTTTGGTAACATTTAAACCCTCATGCCAAGAGCCATTCATTTGAGTTAGACCATGCAATACCTAAAAGTTATTTGTTTATTTGGTGAATGTTCCATGTTCTCCCTTAACGGATCCTTTGTCAATGCGCTTGAATCCACTAGAGACATAGGCCAAACTGGAAAAGCATGCACAGCGATGCCCTGATTTCTGTGGTTACCTCTGCACATAGCAGTTGTGTTTGCTCCCTGGTATATTCTTCAATGACAGGACAAAACTGTCAGCGTTTCTGTCCTTTCTACTGCAAATCCTATTGGCAATGGAAACTCAAAGGGTGTCTTAGTTACATTGTTTCAACCCTATTTACAAATGAAGCCGTTTGATTGAAAGGAAACGTAATGTCAGGAATGCACAGAACATTTTACCGTGACTATGATCCTTTTCGAAGGGCAGACACATCTAACATAGGAAGAGGACATCCAAATTATAAACCAAGCGGCCTCACATAGAAACGAGATTAAATAATCTGATCAAAACGCAGAAATGCCCTTTGCCCTCGGCCAAAATAGTTTTGATGACTATCTAAGAGGGCAGGTGTGTGTGTTTTTTTTTGCACCACTGGAGAAACACCAGCTACTTAGACAGTCCCAGAAGAGGGTTAGATCCTTTGTGAGGCTGGGTAAGCATAGATGCACAAAGTCTGTGGGTAAGAACTCCCACTGGGTTGGCTGAAAATGTCCCAGTATCGTTGGAAAGGATTCATGAGCAGATACAATATACATCACTGTAATCGTCAGCTTATGCTGCCCCAATGTTTTGGCCCCAACCTCAATACTGCAGACTGTCAAACTGTGCAGATTGTGACTTTCAAAAGGTTAGGGGGAAACCGGCTGCAAAAGGTCTTGCTTCACCTACCAGGATGTGCATTTGCAGCTGCTTCAACCTGGACATAATCTTCAAAGTCTTCCAAAGTTGTTTCTTCCCTGTCATCCCTACAGAGAAGCAGAAATCGCAAACCAGCATGTCAATAAAATACTCTCAAACATATTTTGAAAACATTGGCATGAATGCTTTTGAAATCTTGCCTTTTTGTAATGAATATCTCCCTCTTGGTTTGACACGCATCCTGTAATTGTGGGGAGGGGTATTTGTTGATTTCAACTGCAAAAACAAATTTCATTCAAATCAGTTTTTAAAAAAAACACAAGCACATTAAAAGTCCCAGGATTTATTTTTGAGTACATCAGAGTTGAAGGGGCAGGTAATGATTTATTAATTCATTATGAGTTCATTAAAATGAGTGGTTTTTAAAAATATTTATATTTAGACATACAGCACGGTAACAGGCCACGAGCCTGTGCCACCCCATTAACTTACATCCCTAGTAAGTTTTCAAATGCTGGGAGGAAACCGGAGATCCCAGGGAAAACCCACACAGACACAGGGAGAAATCCTGAATTGCTGTATTTTCCTTTTGGAGACCTTAAGTACAGATGAAGCTTACAGAAAGAGACCTGGAACTGAAGCATTAACAAGCCCACCTAATTACCCAAGAATGATCTGCATACATATACTTTTGAGTGATGGAAAATGAGAGTTGAATTAATAGGAGCATAAGATTATGAGAGCCATAGACAGTGTGACAGTCTATGCCTTTTTCCCAGAGAGGCAATGACCATTGTTTCAGGTGAGAGGAGGAAAGTTTTGGGAAGACATCGGAAGCATTTTTTTTATATACACACAGAGTGATCGGTGCCTGGAATGCATTGCCGGGGAGGTAGTGGAGATCGGCACATCAAGACTCTTAGATAGGCATGTGGATATAACCGAAATAAAATATTAAAAAATGTATCAGCGGCACTGAAAAACTTTCAGGCCACAGACATGGTTAGGGCAGCGGTCACGATGACTCTTTTACAGCGCCAGCACTCAGGACCAGGGTTCAAATCTCATGCTGTCTGTGAGGAGTTTGCATGTTCTCCCCACACCTGCGTGGGTTTTCCCCGGGAGCTCCGTTTGAAATGTACTGGGGGTTGTACGTTAATGGGGTATAATTGGGTGGTAAGGACTCATGGACCAAAATGGCCTGCTACCATGCTGTATGTATAATATTTAAATTTAAATTTAAAAACATGAAGACTTCCAAACTCTGCAACCCAGTGGAAGCACATGGATTCGTTCCAGCAGTTATTGGATGATTGCCACATTTAATACTGATGCAATGCAGCCTGTATCAATAGAAACAAATCATTTGAGCACAGAATAGAACAATAAAACCCCTGGGATTTGAAATTTAAGCAACGAGCAGTCTCAAGCAAACAGCAAACAAATCAAGGAAAATAAATACAAAAATTAAAATAAATAAGAATAAAGTAATCGGCAAAAGTTACCCAAGTTAATATTGTAAATGTTCCCTGAAGTAACACATAACCCTTTGTTGAAGATGGAAGCAAGTGTTCAGCCAGCGGATGTGTCTCGGCCGGGGTTTGCTTGTAGCAGCTGTTTGAGTAAAGTGTGAAACAGCGATGGCGTCGCCCAGGGTGAAGAGCTGGGGTTTTTTTTATTTTTTACTTTTCACACTATAAACCACATTGATCATGATACATACATTTTCCATTTCAAATATATACAGTGTCATTTTCTACCCCCCCTCCCTCTTCCCATCCCACCCTCCCTACCTCCCCTCCCATTTATTTAAAGTTCAGAATCTAAGATACATTAAACCCGTCAAACAATGTTGTCATTCAATAAAAACAAACAAGAATTTCCACTGAGTCAATTCTTTTCATTCCCTTCTCCTTCTGTCATTTTAGGTGGTAGATGTCCCCAGTAGGTTTTCTCTATTGTGTTTCATGTATGGCTCCCATATTTGTTCAAATATTGTAATATTATTTCTTAAATTATATGTTATTTTTTCTAATGGAATACATTTATTCATTTCTATATACCATTGTTGTATTCTCAAGTTATCTTCTAATTTCCAGGCTGACATAATACATTTTTTTGCTACAGCTAGAGCTATCTTAACAAATCTTTTTTGTGCACCATCCAAATCAAGTCAAAATTCTTTGTTTTTTATGTTACTTAGGAGGAAGATCTCTGGGTTTTTTGGTATATTACTTTTTGTGATTTTATTTAATATCTGGTTTAGATCTTCCCAAATTTTTTTCACTTTCTCACATGTCCAGATTGAAGGATAAATATAATATAACTCACGGTACAGTGTTGGCATACTACCAACTGAAATCCTACTTGAAGGACAAATTGGGAAGCAGTCTGAGGTTACCAGAGGGAAGTACTTTTGAATATGTGATTACAGACACAATGATAATCAAAAAATTTATAACAAACATGTATATTAAACTACAAGAAAGGGAGAATGAGGAAACAAATAGTAAAACTAAACAAAAATGGGAACAAGATCTAAACATATGAAACGTGGGAGAAGTTATGCTCAGGAACTATGAGAAATACAATAAATACGAGGTTACATATGATACAATATAACTGGATACACAGGGTGAAGAGCTGGTTGATGCCCCTTTCCTTTGGGGTGACTCTCTTAAAGTGTCTCCTTCTCCCTGCTTAGTAAAAGTCATCCTGGGTCAGAGGCTTGGGGGAAGGTGAGGGGGGGGGGGTAATTATCTATAATGTTATAATTCGTTTTTCAGACGGCTCCAAGTAGGAGGTGGAACCTGAAGATGCAGCGACAGTAGGGTGTGGGGAACTGAGGAGTGTGACAGAACAGAGGGAACTGGGAATATAGATACATAATTCCCTGAAAGTGATGTCACAGGTTGTAAAGAGAGTTTTTGGCATTTTGGCCTTCATAAATCAAAGTATTGAGTAAAGGAATTGGGATGTTATGTTAAAGTTGTATAAGACATTGGTGAGACCAAATTTGGAGTATTGTGTGCAGTTTTGGTCACCTAACTACAGGAAAGATATCAATAAGATAGAATGAGTGCAGAGAAGATTTACTGGGATGTTACATGGACTTCAGGAACTGAGTGATAGGGAAAGGATAAACAATTTAGGACTTTATTCCCTGGAGTATAGAAGAATGAGGGGAGATTTGATAGAGGTTTACAAAATGATGAGGGTAATAGACAGAGTAAATGTAGACAGGCTTTTTCCACTGAGGGTAGGTGAAATACAAACCAGAGGTCATGGGTTAAAGGTGAAAGGGAAAAGTTTAGGGGGAACATGAGGGGGGACGTATTCACACAGAGTGGTGGGAGCGTGGAATGAGCTGCCAGTTGAAGTGGTGAATTTGGGATCAATTTTAACATTTCAGAAAAATATGGACAGCTACCTGGATTGATGGGGAGGAGGGAGGGGGGGGGGGTATGGAGGGATATGGACTGGGTATTGGTCAATGAGATGAGGCAAAAAAAATGGTTCGGCACAGATTAGAAGAGCCAAAGGGGCCTATTTCTGTGCTGTAATGTTCTATGGTTCTAATGTGACTGAAAATAAAGTAAAATGCTTTAAGATTTATATATTCATGCAGGTGATGTTTGTTCAATGCAACTACAGTATAGTATTTTTGTCTTTTAAATTATTTATTCTTAATGCAGGTGTATTAGTTAGGCAATGTAAGATTAAACCTCAAGCAACTGGAAAATTCACTTATCCGGAATCTACCAAACTTTATGGGTGCCGGCACTGGGGGTTTTACAGTAATGGGCAATTTAAGTGAGATGCTTTGATGAAATTAAAGGTTCCAATGGAGATCTTATAGAAACATATAAAATTATGAAAGGGATAGACAAGATAGAGGCAGGAAAATTGAGACCAAAACTAGGGACAGCCTCAAGATTCAGGCATGTAGATTTAAGACGGAGATGAGGAAAAACTGTTTTTCTCCAGAGAGGAGTGAATCTGTGAAATTCTCTTAACCAAGGAAGCGGTTGAGGCGACTTCATTAAAACACATTTAAAGTTCAGTTAAATCGATTTTGACATAAAAAAGGAATGAAGGCAGGTTGGTGGAGTTGAGTCAATGATCAGCTCAGTCATGAATGGCGGAACAGGCTCGACAGGCCGGATGGCCGTCTCCTGCTTCTCTTTCTTATGCTCTTATGATCAGAAGAAACCAGGAATTTCCGAGGGCAAAGACTCCTCCACAGGAGTCCCTCGTCCAAGTGAAGCATGACAGCTCAGTCATGTGGTCAGTAACCTGGTTCTTCACAAAGACTTGAAAATGCCTGGAATTCCTTTGGTGTAATTTCCTACTAGGGCTATCATCATGACTACAAATTGCTCTTCTCCTGCTGCTCTCTATGTGTACGAAGTGCAGTGCCAACATTCAGTCCAATCAAGTGCAGAATCGGTTAAGAAACCTTGAAAAGTGGCGATATGGTACGTTGTGCACTGAGCCTCTAAAATGGGGCTTGTACATTTTTAGCGGGGAGCGCCATTGAGATCCCCGACTTCTGCACCATTGCCCTACTGATCATCAGGAAGTGCGTCCACCCCTGAAGCACCATCCCCCGCAGAGGCCGCTACACAAATGGCTACAATGAGGTGGCAAGAAAAAACATTGAGGAAATGGAAGCCTCTCGTGTTTATCATTTTATTGCATTGGCAGATGCAGCACCCTAACAGGCCCTTCTGGCTGTGCTGCCCAAATCCACCAAACCCCGCACGTTTCAGAAGGGATGGGGAGGAAACCAGAGTGGCCAGAGGAAACATATGCAGACCCTGGGAAAACGTGCAAACTCCTTGCAGACAGTGCTGGATTTGAACCTGCATCACTGACGCTGTGATAATGCCACGCTAACCGTGTGTCACTCTATTCCACTAACAATGCTGCCCCAGCTGACTGGGTAGCTGATCGGTTCCTGGACCATGAACAGACCAAATCTCTATGGTGGGGTGGTGGTGCGGGGCGGGGGGTGGGGGGAATCAGGAAATCTTTGAATGCTTGTGGTGATACAACCATTGGACTTCCGGCCCATGACTGCCTGCGCCCGTCCACTCTCCTGCCCTGCCTGCTTGTGGGGGGAGGGGTGGCGACCCACTGTACCTGCAGGGAGGTAACCTGGGAGGCTGGCTCCACCTACTCCCTGCCAATCGCTGGCCCCCTATAAAGGCACGCCAGCTCTTGAGTTAGTGAAAGAGCCAGAGGGAAGCCTGAACCTTGTGTGTGGGTTTTAAGCTAATTAAAGCCTGTAGGACGGCCTTTGTAGTTTGAGCTTGTCTGTTTGCACTGCAGCGCACCACAATGCTGCACACCACTTCCAAAAGGCTTGAAACAAGACTGTGATCAGAGAGGGAGCTCCCTATGATGACGTGGCATTACACTGGCCATTAATGTGAGCCTGGCAGATGCAATGTTCAAGATGTCAATGATCATGACAGACCCTCTAAATGCAATGTCAATCCTACACCTGCTTTGTAAACATTTTATAGGCTTTGGCACGGTTGGTCAAGGTTCTGTTGGCATTGGGTGGAGCAGTGCCGAGTGGTTGAATGGATGACTGACGTTAGGTCAGACCGGTTTCCCAAAGGGTGCCAGTCAACCTAGAAATAGCCCAAATAGGCAAAACTCCAGACAAACAATGAGAAGGTGGAGAGACTCAGCAGATGAGGCAGCATCCCCAGGCAGCATCCCCAGGCAGAAATGGACAATCATTTGTGTTGGGCTGGGCCCCTTCTGTTTGAGACTAAAATGGGAAGGGGATGGAGCAAGCAAAATAGGAGTGGGTTCAAGGGCTGGGAATGGGGCAAGGAGATATTAGGATACTGGAGCAGATCTACCTAGAGCAATACAGTTTTTAAGTGCTGTTGAATGTAAATGGGGCGAATGGGACTAAGTGTCCCTCTGATCAGTTCCAGGATGATATTAATTAACAAAACCGGATCTCATTAGTGAACACTAGAATGCAAGTGCTCATGATATTTTCAAGCAAGCTTTCAATAGATTGGGCAGCACAGCTGGCATAGCGGTTAGCCCAACTCCATTACAGCACCAGCAATCGGGAACAGGGTTCGAATCCCACTCTGTCTGTAAGGAGTTTGAACATTCTCCCTGTCTCTCCCTGGGTTTTGCTTTTCCCCCTGGGGTCTCTGGTTTCCTCTCACTGTTAGAAACAAACTGGGGTGTAGGTTAATGGGGTGTAATTGGGCGGCACGGGCTCGTGGGCCGAATTGGCCTGTCACCCTGCTGTAGTTTAAAAAAAAATCAAACTTAGAAAAAACACACTCCTGGTGTGTTTCAGCTATGCTTGATATGAGTCAGATTATTAGGGAGGGTTCTCGTACCCCTCCCTTGGAAATGGATCACCTCTGAGTAAGCGAATGGTTTTAATGAAACAGAAAACTTCCCTGGAAGTGGAGACCTCCTCACTATTGCATCAACGTGTTAGCCTGGAGTATACGAACAAAAATCTACAGAGGATTTTGAACTCATGACCTGACGAAAGAGAAAATGATGGAAACTCTCAACCCATCAAACAACATCAGTGGAGAGAGAGAAACAAAGCTGACTATTGAGATTAATATCCTTTTTACCTGAATTGGTGAAGGGAAATGGGCACATTAAGAGGGCGGGGTGCAATCAACAGAAGGAATGTCCAGGCTAAACTTGTCAAAGTTACAGTTACTTTAAAAGCATCCGTTGTTAGATAGCGAATTAAATAGAAATGGAGAGATTAGAAGAGAAAATTTTATTTATAAATGGACAAGTAAAACTGTTAATAATTATAAATCTCCAGTTTTGTTTCATTTGATAAGTATATGGGAGGAGGTTACTAAAATTATACGAATGTCAGGTGGATTATCCAGATATGCAACCTTTGTTGCAAAATAAGAGTTTGCCTTTCATGTTGGGCAATAACCTCCTTAAAATTTGGAACCAGAAAGGAATAAGAACAGTAAATGATTGTTTTGAGGTGAGTAATTTTTTATCATTTGATACCAAATTCATAATAATATTATTTTTTTGTTATTATCAACTTAAATCAATGTTGTATGATTGTTTAGGGATACATTTGGAATTACCTAAAGAATCATTATTTGAAATATTAATTCAAGGTGGAGGAAATGAAGGATTTATTTCAGGAATGTACAAATTATTACAACGGAAAATGGCTAAGGTGGATTTGCATAAATCACGACTTAAATGGGAGGAAGATATGGGGATTCAGTTTAATATAGATAATTGGAGGAAGATTAATAAAGTTACTCTGACAAAGTTAGTTAACGTTAGGTATAGGTTGGTAACTTATAACTTTATACATCAATTATATTTAACTCCTGAACGTTTGAAACTATATAAATTGAGTGCTTCAGATTTGTTTTTTCGATGTAATGAGCAAAAGGGTGCAATACTGCATTCATTTTGGGGATGTGATAAGATTAAATTTTTGTTAGGGTAAATTTCAAAAGGCATTTTTGAGATTGGCTTTAACTGTAGCAAAGAAATTATGGCTGTCTCATGGAAAGATCAGATGGAGCTTAGCTTACAAAGATGGCATTCAGAAATGAGGTCATGCATTCCAATGGAGAAGATAACATAATTTAAGATATCAATATTAAAGATTTTAAAAGATTTGGAGCCTATATTTGGATTATTTTAATTTGAAAATTTGAAACTGGTTGTGTGCGCTGGATCTTCACATTGAATACAAAATAAATGATTGAAGTTGTTCTCCCGTATCTCTTTTTTTCTCTCTTTTTTTATGGGGAATATGAGGGTAGATTTCATTTAAGGGGAGGGGTAGAAGTGGGGTGGGGGGTTAGGTTTTTATTTTTTTTTCTATGTAACCATGTAAATAGCTTTTTGATAATTTGTTAATTTTAATTCTGTAATTCTGGTTAGTACTTTGTTTTCTAATAAATAAAATATTTTTTTTAAAAAGCGTCCATTGGAGATAGAAGGGCAAATGGAAATAAAGTGAATCATAAACCTGTAGCTTTATCTATGGAGAGGAACTAAAATGCGGTGATTTGAAACTGTTGAAATTATTATCAAGAGCTACAACGTACTGAGAGAGATGAGATTCTGTTTCTTCAGCTTTCTTTGAGCATAATTTGAACAATGTGCAGGTTGGTCTGAGTGGAATCGGGACGGAGAATTAAAGAGACAGGAGACTGAGACTTCAAGGTCACCCCTGCAGACATTACAGAAGTGTTCTGCAATGAAGCCTTCCAATCTATAATTGTTTTTTTTCCAATATACAAATCTTGTTCTGAGCACTGAATGCCCATGGGCCCTCCCCAGGTTACAAATGCCCAGCTTGTACTCACCCTGTAAATATTAGCGAGCTCCCATAAAGATTATTAAATTCAAAAGTCTGATGCACGCACATATCCTCCCTCCTTCCTCCCCACCCCGCCAAAACCCTATCAACCGGGATCATTGCCTGAAGAGGGCACGCAAAAATCATTGAGGACCCCTTCCATCCAGCACACCACATCCTTCAGCTGCTCCCGTTGGGGAAGAGATACAGGAGTATCCGAGCCAGCACCACCAGGCTGCGGAACAGCTTCTTCCCATGGGGCAGTTGGAATGCTGAATGACCAAAGGAACGGCTCACACTGACCATCTGAGACTCTCATATTCACGAAGAAGTATTTATTTATTTATCACATATGAATATTTGTAGTGCATTTTTTTGTCTGTATGTGTGTTAATATTTGCTCTGTGATGCTGCCACAAATCAACAAATTTTGTGACTTGTTCTTGACAATAAATTCTGATTCTGATTTTGACGTCTGGTTGGGGGTCTGTGTGTGTGTATCTGTGTGTTTTGCACCAAGGACTGGAGAACACGGTTTCATTGGGTGGTACTTGTACCATCAGATGACTTGACTTAATTTGACAATTGTTTGTACTTAAGAACATCAAAACTATATTAATCTCTCTCTCTCCCTCTACCTTTAATGATTGTTCTTTCTTATCAGTCTAAACTTTACAAACTGCAATTGAATTATGGTTTTCATGCCTCTTGTTAACGATTATTAGTTAAGGACATCTTCAAGAGTTATGGCATAGGGTGAGGCAGCAAGTTAATTCAAACAGGATGCAATCTTTGAAAATAGCCTGTTGACATGCAACTCCCCACAGTAATCAGACATCATCGCCTTAGTCTGCAGGCTGCCCATTTCACTTCAGGAGGCCACTTAAAAGATTTGCTTCGGAAACTAGCCCGGCAATCATTTCTATTGTTACATGTGCAGCAAGACTTTGGTCATCAATGTTACATCCCCTGATATGTCCTGTTCATCAAAGCCAGCTATTGAGCTGATTCTGCATTAGCCAGGGGAAGACTGTTTGGATCCCTAGATGAGCGGAAGCAAAGAGATGAAAGGGAATATGTCCATCTCCCACAGTTGCATGAGAAATTGTTGTGGAAAAGGGCATGGGTGTAGGAACCTTTTCATTAATTATTCGCTGAAGCACACAGAAGGATGAGTCTAACGTTCAACATCCACAAGCCAAAGGTCATCTACCAACATGTCCTGGCTGTACAACAGTACCCTCTAGCATTAAAGGTGAATGGAATGACCCTGGAAAATGTGAACCACTTCTCATAGCCCCGGTACCACTTTACAATAAAGGCAGAAGACATTGATGATGAAATCCACTATTATCTTAAACGTGCCAGCAGAGCCTTTAATCAATGGAGAGAAAAATGTGTTTGCTGACCCTGGACATAGCACAAAACTCATGTCCTTGTGGATAGCAGTGATTATGGGAAGGACACTGGGTCCAGAAGGTAACATTATTCTGAGCTCTGCTACAGGAAGAAATGACCAAGAAGAAGGCAGAATGATTCAACATTACGCTCAAAGCCACCTTAGAAATGTCGTATTTCTACTTGCTCTCAATAATCTCAGGCCTGTGGCTATCAAAGCGAGAGAACTTGAGATGTATTGAAAGCTCCAAGCAGTGGCATTACACAGAGGCCCTATGGAAGTAGTCCCCACCTCTCAGAACTCCCAATAGTTAGGCAAATCCTGCCCCATGTGTGGATGAGCCTGCACTTCCCACATTAGCTTTACCAGTCATCTCAGAACCCAATTCCAAAGAAGATTGTTGTAGATGTTTCAATTGTTTTTGGGTTTTTTTGCCTCTCTGCTGGCCAATCTATAAAGTGATTGTTACCATAACAACTTTGGTCTCCTCTGTCCTTTTCCCTTCTGTAGAACTTGAGGCATTAATTTGTCTCACTTTTACAGTTCTGCTGAAGGGTCCTTGACCCAAAATGGTCTCCTGGCACCTCCCAGCAGTTTCTGATTTTGTTTTGGATTTTTGGCATCTGTGTTATTTTATTTTGATCTGAATCAGTCAGAGCAGTCAATAGGGGCAGGAGTCAGGCTAATAAGGGATCCCTTGAGCTCTTATCACTTGGTACCAATCATGACAGTGGACAGGGTCGTCTGAAGTCAGTAATGCCAGAAAACTGAGACATCATGTTCAAAAAAAGCAATATTAAAGGCATTATTTTTCACCAACAAATACAGAGGCAGCAACATATTAATTTTATTTTTCAAACACCACTTACGTGTAAGACTTTTCAGGAAGGCCCGAGCAAACCTTTGGGTATAAGTCCATTCAGAATCAAGCACCAGGCCAAGGTGAATCGAGTGTTGCTCAAATGGAAAACTAGCCAGGTCAGTTTCAACTGTTTCCTTCCCAAGGAAGAATGTGAAGATCACAAAACCTTTACACCGGGCTTCCCGGGACACAGTTTTTAACTTCTCCACATCAAAGGCGCTTGTATCTCCCGCGAGTATTACAAAGATCACTTTAAAACGGCGCTGATCTGGTCCACTCCTGAAAACATTCTTCATGGTCCATTCAATAGCATAGCCTACCCCAGGGGGTCCATCCAACTTCATAAATGATTCCTTGATGTATCTCTTCATCAAGTTTTTGTTGCTATATTTCAAGAACCCGAACTCCAAGTTGACTGGCCTGCGACCAGTCCAAGGGTGGTAACCTGCTGGCGAGTGTTGGACCAGTGCGATCCTGGCACGTTTCCCACGGATGCGTGGGCTTCTCGAAATTACAAGCTGATCCAGCACTGAGCTGAGGAAACTCTTCACTCTTTCAAAGTCCATCATTCTCATCTTGTGTGAGCCATCAACCACAAAAGCCATGTCCATGTTGATTGAGACTGGAGGTGGGGAGATGATGTATCCACATTGGGCATTTGGTTTGCACCTATCTATGGAGAAAGACGAAAGCCTGACATCAATGTAAATTACTCAAGCGATCCTTAATTTTAAGTCTAACTATAACCATTCCACAGTTGGGTCATTTCAACAATGGAGAAAACCATTACTTCCGTAAGGGCAGCCCCATCGACGTAACGGTTGGCGCCACACTGTTACAGCGACCCAAGTTAGTATCCAGTGCTGTCTGTAAGGAGTTTGTATGTTCTCCCTGTGACTGCCTGGGTTTCCTCCGGGGGCTCCAGTTCCCTCCCACCCTGCAAAAAGATGTATGGGAGTCGCAGGCCAATTGGGCGGCACGGGCTTGTGGGCCAACAGTGCTTGTTGCCATGGTGTAGGTCCAAATTTTTAAAAATATATAAATTTAAATTTAATTAAAAATAAAATTAAAATTTGCTTGTTAAAATTTGATTAACTGTTAACTGAATACTGTTAACTGAATACTGGTAAATTCATACCAAAACAGAACATGCATAAATGGATTCTGCGTAACTGCTCCCGAGCTTCTTGCTGCTGTCTTGATAATAAGACTACTTGAAACATTCTTGTATCATCAACCTTTTTCAGGGGGTAAAGAAAAGACATTCAAATTCAAAAACTAACATTTCTAAATGCACGTGAAAGGACTATTACACCCAAGGAGCTCAGCCTGGAGATATGACCATTCAATAGGCTATCCTAATAGGGTCAAGGGCATATTTCAGACGTTACTGCTGGGAGGTTCAACCTTCTTCCCTAACTATTGTATTTATTTGCCCATACCTTGAGAATTCTGGTGCCATTTCAAGAGCAGCATTGCCACTCTGGTGTCAAGCATTGGGTCCTTGTGTAAAAGTAAATAATTGCATTCATATAGTGCCATTCGAGACATCTGAATATCTGTTGGGCCCTGATGAAATCTATTTAAAGTGTTGCGCACTGAGAAGCGGAGAACATACAAGGCAATGCTCAGATAAATGGTCATATAATCATGTTGGCTTTAGTTAAGGAAGAGGTTATGTACAAGGTAACAAGGGAATGCTTCTTATTTTCCAAATAATAACCTGGAATAGATTTTACCTCAACATGACATAACCATTTCACCCACAAGCAGGTACTTTTGACATTGCAGCATTCTCAGAATGGATCCAAGTGTGAACCAGCTCTTAAATCTTTAGTGGGCTTGAACCAATTCGATACTGAAAGCTAAATCCATATGGATATCTGCCAGTATTGAATTTAAAGAATGCACAGGCATGATCCTGTTCAGTAATAAGTAAAGAATATATATATGTATATACGTACACACAGACCCGAACCTTCACATATATACACACACAAAAAAATACATGTGTACATAAATGTACATATTTGTGTGCATACACACACACACGTGCATATATATGTGTGTGTGTGTACACACATGCGCGTGCACACACACATACCCCCACACACACACACACACACACACACACACACTTACTTACACTTGTATGAACAGTACTGAACAGTAGTCTCCCCTTATCTGCGGGGGATATGCTCCAAGACCCCCAGCGGATGCCTGAAACTGTGGATAGTACTGAACCCTATATATACTATGTTTCATTCTATACATACACACCTGATAAAGTTTAATTTTTAATTTAGGCACAATAAGAGATTAACAGCAATAACGTTTAATAAAATTGAACAATTAAAACAATATTAAAAAAAGGGTCACTTGAACACGAGCACTGCAATACCTTGACAGTCGATCTGATGACCGATATATATGTATATACGGTACGTTTCCCCTTATCCCCAGTTCTGTTGACCAAAATGATCCCTTAATGGAACTTTTTTGCGGCGCCGACATGAACTCACAAGTTGGAATAATTTATCACCCGACTTGTCCACTTGGAGCTCAGACATACTGTTAGCACCATTTTGATAACAGAGCTCTCGTGCACTGTACAAAGATCTAGTTGCAAAGGGGAAAGAAGTCTGCAGATTGCACTATGGGTGTCAGTGAAAAGAAAAGGAGGAAGCGTTTATGTCTATAGAACAGAAAGTCAAGCTGTTAGCAAAACTGGACAGTGGTGTAAGTGTGAGACTACTTATTTCATGTTCGAAAAGCCTGCCGTTGTTTTTTGTTGTTGTTGTTTAACCACTGATACAAGAATTCTGCTGATCCTACAGAGCTGCTTAAAGCTACTGTTCTGTTTGCCGAAAAAACCCAATAACCGAAAAACTCCCGTTTCATTTAGTGTGAGTGTTACTTTAAGGGCTAGTACAGGCTGCAACCATTCACAGCTTTGGAGAGACTGGGTGGCATCAACTAGTACAGGCTGTGCCCAAATTTGTAACTTTGGAGAGGAGAAAGGGCATGGGGTATTTTTTTTCCAGGGACACAGGTGGTGAGAGAGTCCTGTGTGTGAAATACTGTAGAAACAGCACATCATTGACCAGCGGCCACCTCATCAAACACGGAGCAGGATTGACTCTGTGTGATAATGGACAACATGGGTGATCCTCCCTGTCACGGGAATTATTGAACCTCACTATGACCAAAGGAAAGGCCACTTTGATTGACTGGTACCAGGGTTTTGGAAGCATCATGGAAGTCGTGTGTTTTGTTTCCCCTATGCAAGGAAAAGGGAAGTTGTGTTAAACGTTCACATGAAAGGACATTTCTGTGGAAGAAATTCGACAAGGATTTGTGAGTTTTTTGGTCACTCATTCTCTCCAACCTCCTTTGTGATTACTTCTGTGTATCAGTTTAAAAGTCTGGGTTTTGACAATTGACTGAACTTTAGAATGAATTTCCAGAATTGTGCCTAAGCTGTAATGTGTGTATCCCAAACACAAACACACACAGCACATATGTCTGTGCACATATACATTCACACATAGCTGGGTTTACTTTGACTAATGTGTTATATTATTAGTAATTATTAATAAATATGGTGTTTTAAAAGAAAAAAAAAATAACACTGCCGTGGTGACTTTCCATCGCTGCTCGTCTGCAACGTGTGTATATATTATACACACACAGTTTGACAAGGGATTAAAAATGTTGGTCAGAGCATAAATCTGTCCACGGTCTGTGCACTGCCAGGCAGAAACCACCCACAAATTGGAGGAAAAACACCCCATAATCTGCCTGGGCACCCTCCAACCAGATGGCATTCACATCAATTTCTCCACTTTCTGTTAGCAATCCCATCTACATCTCTGTGTTCTTTCCTCTAGCTCTGTTTCTCTCTTTACCTTTTTCCCTCTGTCTCCTTTCCCCCAGCTCTTCATTCACAGAGTCAAACCTTTACCCAATCAAATCCTCTCCTGTCCTTGCATCCATATCTAATTAACACCTTTTACCTGTTGGTCTTGTGATGTTTCTTCTATTGTGATAAAGAAACTTGGCTTCTTTTGTATTACTTATATTTTATTATCAATTCACGACCTCATAGGACAAATCTATCTTGAGCATCTAACCTGAGGTGGCACATTCCATCTTCAATGCCCTCTAGTGGTCAGGAAGATCACCAACTCCCAATCATCACATCCCCTTTCATTAAGATGTTCAACCCAACAGCATTACACAGTCATACATTATTCATTTAAATTTTAAGTTGAATGCAAATATAAACACAAACATCAACAGCACAAACTTTTTAAGTGTGCATTTGTTTTTCTTTTAGAGATTCAACCTGTCAGGTGCTTTGGATCTTCTCAACACAGGTACATGTGTCAGCTCCACTGGTTCATTACTGGCTAGAAGTAAAACACGGAAATCTGCAGACACCGTGGTTGAAGTAAAAACACAAAGCTGGAGCAACTCAACAGGTCAAACTGTGTCCTTTATATAGCAAAGGTAAAAGTACATAACCGATGTTTTGGGCTTGAGCCCTTCATCAAAGGCATTTACTTTGTACAACTACTGTCTCACACTGCTTGTGTTGCTGTGGAGACTGGATCTTTTGCATTTGCCTGTTCTTGCAGAGTCACTTGTGTTTTCAGTAGGCTCTTTTGATTCTTCCTTAATATTTAACCATTCTTTGTTCTGACAGTAAATCCTGGATTTACTTCCTTCAGAACAGTCCCAGGTGTTGGAATCTGTGAGTTTCAATGTGTCGTGCTGTGCCAGTGGCCCTAAGCTTCTTGCTGACTTGTCATAGTTTGTTTCTTGTCTCCTTTGCAGATGCTTTTGCTTCCATGTGACATCCCTGTTCTTGTTCGGGTCTGCAGTTTAGGGAAGTTTGATGTATAGTCTACTTCTGGAGCTCAGCAGCTGACGTGCCATGTTCAAGTGGTGAAATGTAGGAACTCAACAGAGCTAGATACGGATCTGAGACACTGTTTTGTGTTTTCTACAGCAGCTGTTTAACTATGTGAATTACTTTCTCAGCTTTACCATTTGACTGTAGATGCAGAGGTCTGAGACCCATACAGCACAGTACAGGCCCTTCAGCCCTCAATGTTGTGCCGACCCATATACTCCTTCCTAAAAATTTACTAAACCCTCTCTTCCCTGTAACCCTTTATTTTTCTTTCATCCTTGTGTCTGTCTCTCTTAAATGCCCCCAATGTTTCAGCCTTCATCACTACTTGGCAAAGCATTTCAGGCACCCAAAACTCTCTGGGTAAAAAATGCACCCTTGATGCCTCCTCTAAAGTTCCCTACCTTCACTTTGTACATACATCCTTTAATGTTTGCTGATCCTGCCTTGGGAAAGAGGTACAGGCTGCCCACCCTGTCTATACATCTCATAATCTTGTAGACCTCTATCAAGTCTCCTCTCATCCTCTATACTCCAAAGAAAAAAGTCCCAGCTCTGCTGACTTGGCTCATAAGACATGTTTTCTAATCCAGGCAACGTCCTGGTAAATCTCCTCTGCACCCCTCTCCATAGCTTCCACATCCTTCCTGTAATGAGGTGACCAGAACTGAACACAACACTCTAAGTATGGTCTCACCAGAGATTTGTAGAGTTGCATTCAAACCCCCTATTAATAAATCCTCCTTAAATATCCACCACACTTAAAGTGTGGTGATGTATGGATTTGAACAGTCTCTTTGTTAATCCACATTCCTAAGTAACCAACCATTAACCCTGTACTCAGCTTTCTGGTTTGTCCTTCAAAAATGCATTTCATTTATGTGGATTGAAATCTCTCTGCCACTTTTCTGCCCAACTCTGCATCCTGTCTCTATCCTCTTGTAACCTTCGACAACCTTCAGCTCCATCCACAACTCCTCCAACCTTTGTGACATCCACAAACTTACTGACCCATCCTTCCACCTCTTCATCCAGATCATTTATAAAAATTACAAAGAACAGGGTCCCAGAACTGATCCTTGTGGTACTCCACTAGTCACTGACCTCCAGACAGAATACTTTCCTTTCACTACTACTCTCTGCTTTTTTCCTACAAGCCAATTTTTTTTACCCACACAGGCAAGGTTCCACTGTGCCTTATGACTTCCTGGATGTGTATCTCATGGGGGACCTTGTCAAATGCCTTGCTAAATCCATGTAGCCCACATCTACCACCCTACCCTCATTAATTTCTTTTGTTACCTCCTCAAAAAACTCAATTAGACTCATGAGGCATGACCTTCACTTCACAAAGCCAAGCTGACTATCCCTGAGTCGACTGTACATCTCCAAATGCTCATAGATTCTCTCCTTAAGTATCCTCTCCATTAGTTTACACATCACTGACAGAAGACTCACTGGTCTATAATTCCCAGGATTCTCCCTATTATCTTTTTTAAACAAGGGGACTATGTTTGCCATTCTCCAATCCTTCAGCACCACCTCTGTGGCCAAAAATAAATAAATAAAAGATCATAGCTACTGATCCAGCTACCTCTTAATATAGAAACATAGAAACATAGAAGATATTAGCAGGAGTAGGTCATTCAGCCCTTCAAGCCTGCTCCGCCATTCAATGAGATCATGACTGATCTTAAAGTTCAGTCCCCCGTCCCCGCCTTCTCTCCGTAACCCCTAATTCCCTTATACTGAAGAAATATATCTAATTCCCTCTTAAATATATTCAATGAACCTGTCTTTACTGCTCTCTGTGGCAATGAATTCCACAGATTCACAACCCACTGGGTAAAGAAATTCCTCCTCATCTCGGTTCTAAATGGTTTGCCTATTATCCTCGAACCATGGCCCCGGGTTCTGGACTACCCCACCATTGGAAACATCCCTCCCACATTCATTCTGTCCAGTCCTGCCAGAATTTTATATGTCTCTATGAGATCCCCTCTCAATTTTCTAAACTCCAGTGAGTACAATCCCAAATTGTGCAACCTTTCCTCATAAGTCATTCCTGCCATTCCAGGTATCAGCCTGGTGAATCGCCTCTGCACTCCCTCCATTGCAAAAACATCCTTCCTCAGATAAGGCAACCAAAACTGCACACAATACTCCAGGTGGGGTCTCACCAAGGCCCTGTACAGCTGGAGTAAGGTATCCTTGTTCCTATACTCAAACCCTCTTGATATGAAGGCCAACATACCATTTGCCTTTTTAACCACCTGCTGTACCTGCATGCTCGCCTTCAGTGACTGGTGCACAAGAACCCCTAGGTCTCTCTGCACTTCCCCATCTCCCAATCTATTGCCATTCAAATAGTAATCTGCCCTCCGGTTTGTATTACCAAAGTGGATAACCTCACATTTATCCACATTGTAGTGCATTTGCCATGCATCTGCCCAGTCTCCCAATTTATCCAAATCACACTGGAGCTTCCTGACCCCCTCTTCAATGCACACAACCCCTCCTAGCTTAGTGTTGTCTGCAAATTTGGAGATATTACATCCAATCCTCTCATCTAGATCATTAATGTAAATTGTGAACAGCTCGGGTCCCAGTACAGATCCCTGTGGCACCCCACTGGTCACCGCCTGCCACTCAGAAAATGAGCCGTTTATCTCAACTCTCTGTCTTCTATCTGCCAGCCAGTTCTCAATCCACATCAATACCTTGCCCCCAATCCCATGAGGCTTGATTTTGCATGCCAGTCGTTTATGTGGAACCTTATCGAAGCCCTTTTGGAAATCCAGGTACACCACATCCACTGGCTCTCCCCCTTCTATTTTACCTGTCACCATCTCAAATAATTCCAATAGATTTGTCAAACCGATTTACCTTTTGTAAATCCATGTTGACTCTGTCCAATCCCTTCTCTGCTAGTCATATGCTCCACTATTACATCCTTAATAATGGATTCCATCATTTTGCCCACTACTGAAGTAAGGCTCATCAGCCTATAATTCCCTGCTTTTTCTCTACCCCCCCCCCACCCTCTTTTTAAATAGTGGGGTAACATTAGCTACCCTCCAATCCATGGGTACTGATCCTGAGTCTACCGAGTTCTGGAAAATAATTCTTAAAGCATCTGCTATCTGAATGGCCACTTCTTTAAGTACCCTAGGATGTAGATTATCAGGCCCTTGGGATTTATCGGCCTTCGATCCCTTCAATTTCCCCAAGACCATGTCCTTAGAGATACTGATTTTTTTCAGCTCCTCCCTTGCATTAGTCTCTATGTTTCCCAACATACTTGGGAGGTTATTTGTATCCTCTCTTGTGAAAACAGAACTAAAGTAAGAATTTAATTGGTCTGCCATTTCATTATTCCCCATTATATATTTCCCTGATTCTGACTGCAAGGGACCTACTCTTGATTTCACCAATCTTTTCCTCTTGACATATCTATAAAAGCTTTTGAAGTTGTTTTTTATGTTTATTTTTGCCCTCTTGATTAATCCCTTTGTCCTCCTTTGGTGCATCTTGAACTGTTCCCAGTCTTCAGATTTGGTACTTTTTTTGTCCAATTGATATGCTCTCTCTTTGGACCTAATGCTGTCCCTAATTTCCCTTGTTATCCATGGTTGAGTCACCTTTTTTGGTTTATTTTTATGCCAAACCGGTATAAACGATTTCTGCAATTCTTCCATTAGATCTTTGAATGCTTTCCATTGTCTATCCACCGTCAACCCCCCATAAACACCACCCAATCAATCTTACTCAACTCCCGTCTCATACCATCATAATTCTCTTTATTTAAATTTGGGACCTTAGTTTTGGTTTTAATTTCTTCACTCTCCATGTCGAGTGAGAATTCGATCATATTGTGATTGTTCCCATCCAAAGGGCCTCCTCCACAAGATTGCTGATTATCCCCTTTTCATTACATAATACCCAGTCTAAAATGGCCTGCTCCTGACTTGGTTCCTCGATATATTCGTCTAGATAACCGTCCCGTCAACATTCAAGGAATTCTTCCTCCTCAATATTTTTACTAATTTGGCTAGTCCAATCTATATGTAAATTAAAGTCTCCCATGATGACAGCTGTTTTCTTATTGCACGCTTCTCTAATTTCTCTTTTTATGCCTTCTCTCACCTCTACATTACTATTTGGAGGCCTATATACCACCCCCACTAACATTTTCCGCCCTTTGCTATTCCTCAGTTCTATCCATATAGATTCTGCGTCTTCCGAGTTAATATCCTTCCTGTCAATTGTGTCGGTCCCTTCTCTCACCATCAAAGCTACCCCACCCCTTTTTCTTTCTTGCCGATCCCTCCTAAATATTGTATACCCCAGGATGTTAAGTTCCCAGGCTTGCCCACCTTGCAGCCATGTTTCTGTAATCCCAATCAAATCGTATTTGTTTATCTCAATTTCCACACCCAATTCATCTACCTTGTTCCAAATGCTTCTTGCATTAAGATATAAAGCCTTCAGATTTGCTCTTTTCACCCTCCTTGCTCTTTCTGATTTTTTACTTTCGCTGCCTAACCCAACTTTTCCAATTTTATCTTTCCTATCCTTTGCCCTATCATACAGGTTCCCATCCCCCTGCCAAATTAGTTTAAACCACATCCGACGGCTGCACCAAACCTCTCTTCTCTCACTTCCCATAGAATCCTGGGATATATCATCTGCAGCTCCAGGGACATGTTTTAAGAAAATCCAACACTTCCACTTCCTTAATCTCCATGTTGTCCAGCACAGGCCTGTTCAATTTCAACCCTAACTGTGATCAAGGTACTTTTCTCTTGTGAATACTGATGCAATGTATTCATTCAGGACCTCCCAAACTCTTCCCTTTCAAGCACAAGTTGCCTCCTTTATCCTTTAGTGGCCCCATCTTCATTCTTGACATCTTTCTGTTCTTCATATATGTACAGAACACTTTTGGGCTCTCTTTAATCCTACATGCCAAGGCCTTTTCGTGCCCACTTTAAGTTCTCCTAAGTCCTTTCTTAAGATCCTTCCTGGCTACCATCTACTTCTTATGAGCCCTTCCTGTTTCCCGTTTTCGATATCTAATGTATGGTTCCTCCTTCCTCTTGACTAGTTACCTAAACTGTTTCGTCAGCTAATGGGATAAAGTTATCTTGAACCCTGCACAGGTGGCCCCTAAACTTCCTCGACATTACTTCTGTGCTTTCACCTTTCAACATCTATTTCCAATTTACTCTCACTAGTTCCTGCCAATCTCTCCATTAATGTCAGCAAGACCAAAGAGATAGGTCAGGTGACAAAGGTTTGTGTTGGGGAACACTTTGGGTTTAGTGATCAATAATATTATTAATTTTACATGAATTATGGAGAAGGATAGGGATGGATCCAAGGTTGAGATTTTTGATTGGAACAAGGCTAATTTCGAGGTGATGTGAAAGGATTTAGAAGGTGTGGGTAGGGATGATTTATTTTCTCAGAAGGATGTAACAGATAAATGGAGGATATTCAAAGGGGAAAGTCTGAGTGTACAGAGTTGGTCTGTCCTTGTGTGGATTAAAGGGAAGGTTATAAAATATAGAAAGCCTTGGTTTTCAAGGGATATTGGGAATTTTGTTCAGACAAAATGGGATGTGTACAATAGGTATAGACAGCAGTGAATAAATGGGGTGTTTGAGGAATATAAAATGTGCAAAAAAATCTAAAGCAAGAAACTAGAAGTCTAAAAGCAGATATGAGGCTGCTTTATCAGGCACGGTGAAAATAAATCCAAAGGGTTTCTACAGGTACATATAAAGAATAGTGAGGGATAAATTGGGGCCCTTTGAGGATCAGAGGAGTCAGAAGGGATGGGTTAAATTTGAATTTTTTTTTTCTATATTCACTAAGGAAAGGAAAACTGGGTCAGGTGAAGTAAGGAATACTCGTAATGAGGTCGTGGAAAATGTACAGATTAATAAGGAGGTAGTTCTGGCTATTTTAAAGAGAATAAAGGTGGCTAAATCTCCAGGTCCTGACAAGATATTCCCTAGAACCCTGAGGGAGGTTAGTGTTGAAATAGTGAGGGCTCTGACAGAAATATTTAAAATGTTATTAGCCATGGGGGAGGTGCCAGAGGATTGGAGGGAAGCTTATGTTGTTTCACTGTTTAAAAAAGGCTATAAAAGTAAACCAGGTAATTATAGGCCTGTGAGTCTGACATCAGTGGTGGGTAAATTAATGGAGAATGTTCTTCGAGATGGAATATACAATGATTTGGATAGACAGTGACTGATTAGAAATAGTCAACATGGTTTTGTGCGTGGTAGATCATGTTTAACAAATCTTGTAGAACTTTTAGAGGAGGTTACTGTGGGGATACTAATATGTGAATATGTGACTGAAAAATGGCCTGTCCCCCACTAGTGACTCACTTCCTGGAATAAAGGTTGACATCCCTCTCCCTGTCCTCAGTCGATCACTTGGAATCAGGCCAGCTACAAGCCTCACACTACGGCTTTGGAGTCATGATAGAGCCTATCAGTTACGAAGAAGGTTGATGAGGGGAAGGCTGTGGTTATTGTTTATATGGACTTTAGTAAGGCCTTTGACAAGGTTCCACATAAAGGTTAGTTAGGAAGATTCAATCATTAGGTATTAATATTGAAGTAGTGAAATGAATTCAATAAAGGTTGGATGGGAGATGCCAGATTGGAGGCTGGTGACTAGTGAATCTACCTCAGGGATTGGTACTGGGTCCATTGTTGTTTGTCATATATATTAATGATCTGGATGATAGAATGGGAAATTGGATTAGTAAGTATGCAGATGATTCTAAGATTAGTGGTGTTGTGGACAGTAAGGAAGGTTTTCAAAGCTTGCAGTGGGATATAGGCCAGTTAGGAAAGATGGCAGAAAGAAGGCAGATGGGGTTTAATACTGATAGATGTGAGGTCCTACATTTTGGTAGGAATAATCAGCATGCAATGTTAAATGGTAAACAATTGAGGAGTGCAGTAGAAGAAAGGGATTTAAAAATTCTGGTACATAGTTCCGTGAAAGTGGAGTCACATGTAGTTAGGGTGGTGAAGAAGCTTTTGGCATATTGGCCTTCATAAATAAGAGTAATGAACACAGGAGTTGGGATTTCATGTTGAAGTTGTATGGGGCATTGGTCGGGCTAAATGTGTAATATTGTGTGCAGTTTTTGACACCAAATTACAGGAAGGATATCAACAGAATAGAGAGAGTGCAGAGAAGGTTTACAAGAATGCTGCCAGGATTTCAGGGTTTGAGTTACAGGGAAAGGTTGAGTAGGCTGGGACTTTATTCTCTGGAGCGTAGAAGATTGAGATTAGATAGAGGTATTTTAAATGTGGACATGTTTTTTTCCTTTGAGAGAGGGGGAGATTCAAAGAAGAGGCATGGATTGAGAATGAAGAGGGAAACGAATAGGGGAAACATGAGGGAGAATTTCTTCACTGAGAGGGTGATGGGAGTGTGGAATGAACTTCCAGCTAAAGTGTTGGCTCGATTTTGATATTTAAGGAAAAGTTGGATAGCTAACACAAGAGAGGTATGGAAGGTTATGGGATTGATGCGGGTCAATGGGAACAGGTGGGAGAAGGTGTTCAGCATGGAATAGAAGGGCCAAATTGGCCTGTTTCTGTGCAGTAATTGTTATACATGATTATATGATAGACTTCTGGAGGAGAGGCAGGGCTCACTGTCTGGTCCATGTCAACAGTGGAGATCACAGTGAATAACATCGCTAGTGACTTATCCTGGTCCATCCACATCGATGCAATGGCCAAGATATCACACCAGTGCCTCTAACGAGAAGCCTGTCATCAACAATGTCTGTAGGTGTACCAGTGCAAGCTCCCTATCAAGGTGCATCACCGCATGGCATGGAAACCACTCTGCCCAAGGTCATATCAAATTGCAGATGGTTGTGAATGTGGCTCAGTCCATGATACACACCCTCCTTCAACACCCCCCCCCTGCCATGGAAGTGCAGCCAGCACATGACAAGACTCATCCCACCCTGGCCACATTCTCTTCACTCCCCGCCACCCCTTGCCCGCTAATCCCCTGAGGAAGTTGACTAAACTGTAGGTAGAGCTAGGGGCTAGTATAGTGTAGTCGGGCTTTGCAACATTGATGGGAAAACAGGAGAAGAAATAAATTAGCAAAAAGCTGACACACAGAATATGTCAGATCAATGAAGATCGCAGCAGCGTCTGAGAGAACAATAGAGCATTTGTTGATCTGCACCTGCACCGATTAGCACCCTGAGATGTTGCATATGTGAGAAACTAGCTACTTGGTATTGATAAGCTGTGGTCTTATGATTGGTAAAATATTATACAGTAAGAATACTAAGAGGTACTTTGTATATGCGAGAAACTAACTAATGGATTGTAGAGCTCGTCGAAAGAATCAAAGACTTGTTGATCCTAACCAAGGCTTTTATTAGCAAAAGACAGGAGCTCTTCACAGGTGGCCGACCAGTCCGGAATGATCCGACCTGGCTAGGGACACAACTCTTTAAGGCCCAGACAGTAGGCATGGCTAAGCTCTCAGCCAATCGCTGTCAGCACATTCTAGATACTGTAACTATATACACTATATACATTCGTGATAGATCTGTACTATCACATGGATATTAAAAGATGTGATCTTTTCTGATTGGTGTAACATTATTCAGTTTGCTACAGATCAAGATAAAAGAGAATGTATTCTAGCTGTTCAGGGGAGATTTTTGTCACTGACTCCTGAATGGCATTTCAGTAGAGACAGTGAATGAAAGTAACCCAATCTGCAGATTAAAGAATGGTCCAACCAAGACTGTAGTTGAAGTCAGTCATTTCATGTGAGCACCCTGCAGACCCGGAATCCACACCCCCATCAGGAAGAAGAGTTTGGAGATCTCTGCATCGGATTCGAGGACAGTTTCTTCTCCACCGTTGTCAAACTCCAAAATCGTAAAATTATAAAAACATAATTATGTTGCCTTGGCTCCGTAACAACTGATTTCTCTAAGCACATTTGTGCTGTGTTTTCTTTGTTGTGCTATGTACGAGATGTCCACTGAACTGCTCACAAAACAGCCTGTACCACTGCATCTTGGAACAAATGATCAAGAACTTGACCCAGCCAGCACTGTGCTAGGATTCTGCAAACTGTTGAAAGGAAAAGGAGTTTCTCATGAATGAATGTTCTTTTAACCGAGCAAAGGCGGTCCATGCCAGTATTGCCTTCCTCATTGTTGGTCTGCTCTGTTAAAGGTAAAGGCAAAGGTGCAGCCAGCCGGGTCAACCCCACACATGGCAGGCCAAATTGTCATAGCGAACAGCCAGTGTGGCAGGGCACAGGGGCTCTTCCCCACCCCCAAAGCGCAGAAGTTCCAGGCTGCAGGAGTGCATTGCCAGGCCTCACAGCAACATTATGACATCACTCCCATGAGCCTCTTGCCTCCCCTGAAAAGTAACACGTGTGTGGTTTGAATAAAAGAGCGGCTACTGGTTCACTTGCCTGGTGTGGACACCATTTATTTCAGCAGCTTTTCCCCTAGCAGTGCTACAAAGGTTACATTATTATCACATAATACTACATTTAGAATGTGATGTACATGAAATTCTTTAACTTTGACTACCATAAGGGAGACAGAGGGTCACCACTTTGTCCAGCAGAAATGAGGGACCGGCCACCCTACTGGATCACAATTTGCCTCGACCTGGAGGCCAACCACAGCATGTAACTTCTATCACAAAGGCAAGCATTATGCCTTAAAACAGAGAAGAAAAAAACTTGAAGAGTAACAGTAAATACATTGCTTGTAAAATATGATAGATATTTCTCCTACCTGGAAGGCACGTTGGATTTCAGGGACTTCAGAAAAAGAAATGACAACTGGGGTGATGTCCAAAGCACTGAACTCCAGGGCTGCTGTCATGATCGAGGACGTCTCTTGAGATGGGCCACTGGTGATGAATACTGCTGCCTTTCTGATCAGAATGCCACCTCGAGAATGCTTGAAAATATTTCTCGCCACAAACCTCATGGCTGCTCCAATATTTTGCCTGCGGCCTGACCGTTCATAAGCCAGGTCCTGCAGGGCTTTGAGAAGGGTCTGCTTTCTGCGGAATTCCAAGAAGTGGATGAACATCTTTGGGGCGGAGTTGTAGGTAAGAACTGCCACACGCGCTCCCACCGGGCAAGTGCTGTCAGTGATTTGAAGTTCCTGCACAAAATCAGTCACAATCTTCTTCATTCTGTTAAACATACCCTGAGTGACATCTGCGGACATGTCCAATGCAAACACCAGGTCCAAAGGGTATACGGGGCACTCGAAGCTTCCTGTAATGAGAGAACCTCATTATATTAAGATAGAAAAATAAATAGCTTGCATGTTTGTAGCACTCGCAATCAACCACATTAGACAGTCATGATTAATAGGCTTTAATCACCTTAAGACAGCAACACATCTCGCATGTTGCTGGCCCGGTTCCAAGGCAGGTACTGAGGGAGGGGTTTGGGTGCAACAGCCTTTATGGAGATTTCCAAGGGGAGGAGTAACAGCTTCAGGGGGTGGGCCAGCCTGTACAGTACATCCAATACAGTGGTCACACCACAATAGCCTCCTTTAAAGCAAGTTAAATATTTCCGAAGTGTATTGTGGGGCTTCTAACAAGCTCCCAAGAAAACGCTGGAACTCTGACATTTATTTATCTAAAAACAATCGGGAGAAATACTGGAAACACTGATCCGGTTCAGCATCATCTGCAGCACTAGAATTCGAGTTGACATTTCACATCGCAGACCATTCAGGACGGAAGTCCCTGACCTGAAACATCAACTCTTTTTCTCTTTCCATGCATGCTGCCTGGCCTGCTGAGTGTTTCCAAGGTTTCCCCATTCTGCTCTTCCAATGGAAATGTTGCTTACATATAAATAAATATAACAGATCCAGAATTATATGAGCCAAGATGCTGGGGTGGTGGGGGAGTGGGAAGGGGGGGGGGGTCCCTCTCTCACTCTTTGAAATTGTTGGTGAAATAAAATGATGTGACAATGAGTAAGTGACCACTCAGCCCAATGAGTCAATGCTGTCCCTATTCAGCCCCACCCACACTGTTCTCTCCACCATGCATTATTTGCTTTCCCTCAAGTGGCTATGCTGGTTGCTTACAGGAAGCGAATTTCAGACCATAAATGTGTCTTACCTAATGTTCCTCCTGTCCCTTGTATTTCCCAGACTTCAAGGCTGTGCCTGCTGGTTCTTGAACCATTCAACAATGCAAATAGCTTCTCTCTTTAGTGCTCACTAAGCCCATCATGATCTTCTACACCCCTATTAAATCTCATCTCTTCCCTCTTTGCTCTGAGGAGAACAATCTGAGTTCTCCCATATAGCCTTGCACCTGAGATCTCACTTCCCAGGAAATAGAACACTACAGCAGAGAAAAAAGGCCATTCAACCCTTCTAGTCTGTGCTGACCACCACTCTGCTAGTCCCATTGACCTGCTCCCATTACATAACCTTCCAGGCCTTTCCCATCCATGTATCTATCCAATTTATTCTTAAAACTCAAGATCGAGCTCACACTCACCACATCAGATGGCAGCTCATTTCACACTCCCACCACCCTCTGAGTGAAAAACTTCCCACAATGTTCCCCTTATACTTTTCCCCCTTCAGCTTAAAACTATGACTTCTTGTATTTATCTCCTCCAATCTAAATGGAAAAAACCTATTCGCATGCATTCTGTCTATACCTCTCATAATCTTGTAAGCTTCCATCAAATCTCCCCTCATTCTTCTTCGCTCCAAGGAATAAAGTCCTGTTAAATCGGTTTAATCTTTCCCTGTAACTCAACCCCTGAAGATCCGGCAACATCCTGGTAAATCTTCTTTGCACTCTTTCAACCTTATTGATACCCTTCCTGTAGTTAGGTGTCCAGAACTGCAAACAATTCTCCAAATTTAGCATCACTAATGTCTTAAACAACTTCAACATAACATCCCAACTCCTGTACTCATTATTTTGATTTATACAGGGTAAAATGCCAAAAGCTTTCTTTACAACCCTGTCCTCTACTTCCTGCTCCCACCCTCCATCCTCCCACCCTCCATCCTCCCACCCTCCATCCTCCCACCCTCCATCCTCCCACCCTCCATCCTCCCACCCTCCATCCTTCCACCCTCCATCCTCACTACATTCTACAGAGGATGTATCAAGAGCATCCTGTACAACTGCATCCCCGCCTGGTTTGGAAGCTGTACCTCTTCGGATCACAAGACCCTGCAGAGGATCGTGAAGTCAGTGGAAAAGATCATTGGGGGCTCTTTTCCTACCATGAAGGACAGTGACAACACTCGATGCAGGTGAAAGGTAATAAACATTGTGAAGGGATCCACACATCCCTCACATAAAGACTTCTCCCTTCTGCCATCTGGTAGGAGGAACCGTAGCACTCGGGCCCTTACGTCCAGATTGGGTAACAGTTTCTTCCTCCAAATCATCAGGCTCCTGAACTCCTAGACATTTAGGGGATAGGGTACTGTGGACTGTTATTCTATATGTCTTAATATTTTAATGTGTTTAATTTCCATTCTAACTTACATTTATGTAAATATGCTCTGTAGTCCTGGAGAAATGCTCTCTCGTCTTTACTGTGCGACCACGGGATGAACAATTAATAAAGGCAACTTGACTTGATTTGACTTGACATGCGACACCACCCTCAGAAGTAATGTACCATATTCCCAGATCTATCTGCTCCTCTGCAGTCTTCAGTGCCCTACCATTTACAGTATATCCCTTACCTTAGTTTGCCCTTCCAAATTGCATTACCTTGCACTGGTCTCCATTAAACTCCATCTGCCATGTTCGTAAATCCTCAAATCACCCTCTCTATGGATTCCATACCCTCCCTGAAGCACGTTGATGAGAATTAGATACTCTGCTCTCCTTTATAATGGGTCTCGTGCCTTGGCAAAAGTCAGAACTCCAACAGAGGTTGACTGAAAGTATTATGGTGGATCACGGGATTAACTTGGCTGAGAGGTATTAGAATGCATAACCTTTGGAATCCAAAGCACTGTTCCATTTCTCTCATTCGATAAATACATTTTTTTTAAAATACTCACTCGCTGAACAGCAAGCTGGAAAGAGAAAAGGAGGAAATATGTATAATTAGCCTTTTCAATATAAACATGATATAAATGATACATTACTTGAGTGTTCAACTAAAGCAGTGGTTCTCAACCTTTTTTTTTCCAATCACATACCCCACTTTAAGTATTCCATATGCCATTAGTGCTCTGTGATTAGTAAGGGATTGCTTAAGGTGGGAGGTGGGTGGAAAGAGAAAGTTTAAAGCCCACTGTTTTAATCATCCCTCATTGCACAGTTTCAAAACTCCAAAGAAATGGGCCAATGACCATTTTTTTCTCAAGCAAAATATTTCAGTAAAAATGGGTCTAGAGCAGTGATTCTCAAGCTTCCCTTTCCCACCCACATCCCACCTTAAGCAATCCCTTACTAATCACAGAGCACCGATGGCATTGGGATTACTTAAAATGGGATGTCAGTGGAGAGAAAAAGGTGGAGAATCATCGATCTAAAGGATTGTTTAGCCTTGTGTGGACTGGAACCTCACAATGCGGTACAAATTCGGCAGCATGGTTAGCGAAGCGCTTAGGGTAATGCTGTTACAAAACCACCAACCCAGGTTCGAACCCACCGCTGATTGTAAGGAGTTTGTATGTTCTCTGCTGTGACTGTGTGGGCTTTCCCCAGGGGTTCTGCTTTCCTCCCACCTTTCAAAATGTACTGGGGGTGTTGGTTGATTGGGTGACATGGGCCGGAAGGGCCTGTTGCTGTTCTGTTTGTCTAAATTTAAACCATGCATGAGGATGGTGGGGAAATAAGACCACATGCTAAAATTCCTTTGTGTGCCCGATATCATGAAATGCATTAAACCCAGCAGTTCTCAATATTTTTCACCCTCCCACTACTTTAAGTTTTACTCGTCTCAGGCCACCCTTAACCAGCTCACATTGGTTGGCGTTGGGGTGTACGGGAAAGGTGGGGCAAGTGCTGGCGAGCTCATGCCTTGACCCTCTTCCCAGCCCGCTGTTGGGATTCTTGTTCTTTTTTGATGAGAATTAGAACTAATGAAAAACATTGTGACTTACGGCAATGATTTTGAATATAGGACAGGAGTTCACACGGCTGCAGTAGAGAAAAAAAATGGAACAGTCAAGATCTGGAGGACAGCTTAGAATTGTGCTTTTGGGAAGAAATTGGAGAGCACAGAAATGACTTACCTTCATGGTCGCGACTCCCATTGGCCCTTTGAAGCCCTAAAGCAATATAAAAATGAAAACTTTCTTCAGAGGCCTTGTCTATCACGTAAATTATTTTTGTATCTCGCATAGGAACATTCTACTTCAAGGTAACATGGTTGGATTATGGGTTACTTAAAAACATTTTTAATGCCTTTGCCAACATGGGACTCAAAAGATTTATCTCTGAATAAGCTCATTATTGACTGAACTGAAGGCAATTAAGGATCACTCATATCGCAATAGATCTGGAGTCACATTTTGGTCAGATCAGCAGATTTTCTTCCTTTAAAAACATGAACCAATACAATAAGTGTCTACAACTATCCAGAAAGTTAATGGTAACAGTCATAGGTACCAGCCTTTATCCCAGATGTATTCATTACTTTTTTTATTGACTATTTTAATTTCACACAAGCATTAATCCAAATACAGAATATATCAATCATATACCACATAATTATAATGCATCTTTTTTATGTATAACCATCCCATGTCCCTCCCTCCCCTTCTCCCCAAATAATAAACCCAAAAAGAAAGAAAAGATAGAAAAGAAAAAAAACTAAAAGAAAAGAAAATGTAAGAAAATAAAGATAAAACACGCCTGGTTATTAAAATTTCCATAATTTCATTAAACTTGTACCTTGATATATTAATCATACATTAATTAGTTCACTCCAAGGAACTAATAAGGTTATCAGAGGTCTTGGGGATAGCTTTTATAAATTAATACCTACAATTTGACACCAAAATTTCAAGAAGGAATCATATCAGTTTCTTAAATTATATATAATCTTCTCGAGAGGTATACAGCTATGAATTTCAGCATGCCATCTGTCTCATTCCATGAATTGGATTTCCATGTCACTGCTATACATTCTTGCAACTGCTAATGCATTTTTCACAAATTATTTTTGAAACAAATTAAATTTCATTTTTGGTGTTATCCCAGATATATTACCTAATAAGAAAAGCATAGGATCTTGAGGGAATTTAACTCCCATAACCCATTTTACAAATGTTCCTCATTCCATCCAAAATGGTCTTAATTTTGAACATGACCATGTGGAGTGTAGAAAAGTACCTTTCTCTTGATTACACCTGAAACACTGATCTGATCAATCTGATTTCAGTCTATGTAATTTCTATGGGGTAAGATGTAAGAAATTATACTTTACTAATCTGTATCTAACATTTATTGTATTTGTCGCACTATCATGACAAAGTTCTGGCCAATTTTTCTCCCCAGCACAAATATTTAAATCCATTTCACATCTCTGTCCAGATCTATTAATTTCTTGTTTTTGTATTCTTTTTGCAACAATGCATATATAGTCAAAATAAAATTTTAACTGATTTATTACCAATCAAAATTTTGATCGCACTCCTTTCAGGTAATAACATTGTTGGACCTAATTTATCATTTGATAATATTTGATAATAACAAAATATTGTATTATTTTGTAGTGCATAGCATACTTATTTTTTAATTGATCAAATGTCATTAATTTTTCCTCTTCAAAACAGTCCATTATTTCCTTAATTCCTTTAGAAACCCAAATGTCAAGCAACCAGTTATTCATTGAAAATGGTATGAGTCTATTCTGCATCAATGGCACTTTATGAATTATATTATTCCTCGTTCCCATTTCAACACTTATTTTATCCCATATTATAATCAAATGTTTCAGCAATGGAGTATCCCCATCTCCAGTTGTTAATCTCGTATCCCATTTATAAATAAAATCTTCACACATCGTCTCCCCTATTTTATCCATCTTTATCTTAACCCATGCTGGCTTCTCTCCTTCCTCAATGAAAGAAGAGAGAAATCTCATTTGTGCCACTTTGTAATTTTTTTTTAAATTTGGAAGTTGTAATCCTCCCAATTCAAATTTCCATGCTAATTTTTCTAATGAAACCTTTTACCCTTCCATAGAAACTTTTTAATGTATTTATTCCATACTTGAAAGAAGTTTTGTGGAACAGATATAGGTAATGATTGAAAGAGATATTGTAACCTGCAAAAAATATTCATTTTGATACAATTAACTCTACCTAGTAAATTTATAGGCAAATCCATCCTTTTTTTAGATCCTTATCAATTTTCTTAAGTAAAAGATTGCAATTCAAATTATATGGGTTATTTAAATCATTATCTATTTGAATCCCTAAATATTTTATTCATTCTTGGTCCATTTAAATTGGGTATTTCTTTTGCACTGCATATAATCACCTCTAGTAAGAGGTATAATCTCACTTTTATCCCAATTCACTTTATAACCAGATACCATATCATATTCTTTCAGTCTAGAGTACAATTTAAGCAATGAATTTTCCAGTTTAGTTGAATAGATTATTACATCATCTGCAAATAAATTAATTTTATGTTCTTCTCTATCATTTCTGAACCCTTTAATTTCAGCATCTGACCTAATCAATTCTGCTAATGGTTCTATTGCTAAAATAAACAAAGATGGAGACAATGGACATCCCTTCCAACTAGATCTAGTTCACTAAAAAGAATCAGAAACGTGTCCATTTGTTACTTCTTTAGCCCTCGATCCATTATACAAGGGGTAACTTATACTTGTTTATCCCACAGTGTATTTTTCAAGAACTTTAAATATGAAATCCCATTCTAATCTATCAGATGCATTTTCCACATCTAAAGCCACTGCTACACTTAAATCTCTTTTCTATGCTAAGTGCATGATACTTAATAATTTGGTAACATTATCTGCTGACTTTCTGAACAAAACCAGTTTGATCCACATTTATTGACTTTGGTAAATATTTTGCCAATCGATTCACTAATATTTTTTGCTAATATTTTATAACCAGCATTTAATAAAGATATAGGTCTGTATGAAGATGGCTTTAATGGATCTCTATCTCTTTTGGAATCATAGTTATTATTGTTATTTTAAAAGATTCAGGTAAAGTATGTGTTTCCTCTGCCTGTCTTCAATAAATTGAGGAATCAATAAATCTTTAAACAATGGGTAAAATTCAGATGGGACTCCATTCTCTCCTTGAGATTTAAAGAACTCAATTGTTCACTAACCTCTGTTGGAGTGAAAGGAGCATCCAATTCTCTCTGCTCTTCCAAAATCAATTTAAGTAAACCAATTTAAAATAGGAAGCTATTTATTTTAATATCATCTTTTACAGATTCCGACTGATATAGTTTTGTATAAAATTGTTTAAAAATTTCATTAATTTCTTAAGGTTTATAAGAATGTACATTAGAATCATTCTCAATTGAAATATCATTCTCGATACCTGCTTTCCCTTTAACTGCCAAGCAAGAATCATATGTGCCCTTTTCACCCAATTCCTAGAAAATCTGTTTTGTCTCATCATTGTTTTTTCACTGTTCTTTATGTTTGTAAAGTATTATTTTGAAGTTTTTTGTTAATGAGAGATCTTCATTTATCCTCACTTACTTCCCTCTGTAAATCCTTTTCCAAACTTGTAATGTTCCTTTCCAATTGTTCTCTTAATTTTTGAGGTACACTTATTATTTGACCTAGTAGATATGGCTTCATTGCATCCCATAATTTGCTTGTAACCAAGTTAGAATTTCAAAAAAAAAATTTACCAGTCTTTTAATTATCACAAAAATCCTTCCTTTTTAATAACATAGAGTTAAACCTCGGAGAGGAGGCCCTGTCAGTAGTCCACGGACCAGCCTTTTGACTTAAGGGCCAGGAGGACTGCCTTCCAGATCACTTCATTTTTCCGCTCCACCTGCCCATTGCCCCTCGGGTTGTAACTAGTTGTGCAACTAGTTGCAATGCCACTTGCTGTCAGGTACTGGCACAGCTTCTCACTCATGAAGCGAGACCCTCGGTCACTGTGGATGAACGTGGAATAGCCAAACAGAGTAAAGGTCTGTGTCAGTGCCCTGATGACGGTGGCCGTGGAGGTGTCTGGGTATGGGAGTACTCGTCTGTCACTGCAAGGAAGTAGACATTCCGATTCGTGAAAGGCAGGGGGCCCTTGAAGTCAATACTAAGGCGTTCGAAGGGCCGGGTGGCCTTCACAACGTGGGCCTGGGGTGGGCAGAAGAAGTGAGGCTTGCATTCCGTGCAGACCTGGCATGCCTCAGTCATGGTGCTGACTTCCTGGATGATGTATTGGAGGTTCCAGGACTTAATGAAATGGTAGAAGCGTGTGACGCCTGGGTGGCAGAGGGATTCATGGAGTGCCTGCAGCTGGTCGGCCTGGGCTAACACACAGGTCCGGCATAGGGCGTCGGGGGAGTCATTGAACTTCCCCAGTCGGTACTGGATGTCATAGCTGAACGTTGCTAGCTCAACTCTCCAGCACAAGATCTTATTGTTTTTGATCTTGCCTTTGTGGATGGTGTTAAACATGAACGCCACTGCACACTGGTTGGTGAGGAGGGTGAACCTCCTACCTGCCAGGTAGTGATGCCAGTGGCAGACCGCTTTCATGGTTGCTTGGCCCTCCTTTTCAATGGGGGAGTGCCCAAGCTCAGAACCATGGAGGGTTCTTGAGAAGGTGGTGACAGGTCACCCATTTTGGTTGAGGGTGGCAGCAAGGGCCACATCTGAGGCATCGCACTCCATCTGGAATGGGGTGTTCTCATCCACTGCATGCATCATGGTGTTTGCGATGTTCTGCCTGATGCAAGTAAAGGCTGCCTGTGCCTCGGGAGGGAGGGGAAAGGTGGTGGCCTGGGCCAGTGGACAGACCTTGTCCGAGAAGTGGGGAACTCACTGGGAGTAATAGGAAAAAAGCCCAAGGCACCTGCAGAGGGCCTTGAGCATGTGTGTGAGGAGTAGCTCCATTAAAGGGCGCATCCATTCTGGATCTGGACTTATGACACCATACTCCACGACGCACCCCAGGATGATGAGGTGGTTGGTGCTGAACACACACTTCTCTTTGTTATGAGTGAGGTTCAGCTCCTCGGCTATCCAGAGAAATCTCTCCAGGTTGGGATCGTGGTCCTGCTGGTCATGTCCGCAGATGGTGACATTGTCCAGATAAGGGAAGGTCGCTCTCAGCTTGTACTGGTCTACCATGTGGTCCATTTCACGCTGGAAGGCAGAAACCCCATTAGTGACCCTGAATGGAACTCAGCAGAACTGGTAGAAACACCCGTTTGCCTCGAAGGCAATGTAGGGCTTGTCCCCTGTGTGGATCGGGAGCTGATGATAGGCCGACTTCTGGTCGATTGTGAAGAAGACTCTGTAGTGGGCTACCTTGTTGACCATGTTGGCTATCCTGGGTAAGGTGTAAGCATCCAGCTGGGTGCACCGGTTCATGATCTGGCTGTAGTCTGACCATTCTTGGTTTGTTACCACTTTTGACAACAGGAATTGGGTTCTCCATGGGCTGGTGCTGGGTTCTATGACACCCTCCGCCAGGTGTTGCTTTATCTCCACTTTAATGAATTCTCCATCGGCTGCGCAGTACCCCTTGCTTCTGGCCGCTAACAGTTTGCAGTCTGGCATGAGGTAGGAGAAGAGAGTGGGAGGGGTGATGCGCAGTGTGGAGAGGCCACAGGTGGGATAGGGCTGGTTGGACGGCATGCTATGCAGCATGACCGGGGGTAGGGGCCCACCGAAAGCAAGGGTGATGCTCTGTAGGTGGCACTGGAAATCTAAGCCCAGGAGGACTCGGGAACAGTTTGGGCATGACCAGGAGCCTGACGGTGGGGGAGGGGGGGGAGACATACGTCAGATCAGTGGAGCAGCGCCCAAGGGTTTTTATGGAGTGGTCCTGGGTGGAGAATGCAATAGCAGAGCTCATAGGGTAGATTTTGAGTCTCAAAGTTTGGGCCACGTTCGGGTGTATGAAGCTCTCAGTGCTGCTGCTGTCAAATAGGCATTTTATTACCTGATAGTTAATAGCGACGTCCATCATGGAGCGCCTGATGCTGTGTGGGATGTCTCTCTTTAGTGTAGTGGCCGCTAGGACCATATCGGGGTCTGAGTTGCTACTCCCTGGCGGTTGAGGTGAGTGGCGACCGGTGGCATCATTTGCAGGCGTGGGGCAGGTTGATGGGGGTGAATGGTCGTTGGTGATATCCGCAGGCTTGGGGTGTGTCAAGAAGGTGGTCTGGTCAGCGCCCGTGTTGTCGTCGCCCAGTTCTGGGTGGGAGGTAGGGTTGTGCACTGGATCAGCCCGATAGGCCCAAGACGGCAGCGGTTTTCTGCTGATGCAAGATGGTGGCACCCTATGGGTTCACGTGGAGGCAGCATGGCTGGCTCTACCCGTCGGTCATTCTGCCAGCTCGGGGGAGGTGACGTCATCATGCTCTGCATCAGAAGAAGTGACATCACCTGTGGCGGTGGAAGTGACGTCTTCTCTGGCCTTGGCTGGTGAGGCTTTGGGTAGGGCAGTGCTCATGGTGAGCAAACGGTGGTAGTACCCATGCTGGTGAGGACGGAAGTTGCTGGGAAAGTAATGGCAATGCCCAGCCCTCACATGCAGCAGTGTCCGGTGGGGGGGTAGCGAGGTGATTGTACAGGGCCGCTGAGCTGCTGGCGGGCTTCGAAAGGCATACTTTTGCATAGTGGCCTTTCTTGCCATATCACGAACAGAACTGGTTTCTTGCTGGGCAGTTTTGGCATGATCGTCGATCTGACCCACACCAGGACCCACAGTACTTATACGAGCATGGGGCACTTGTGACAGTGATGTGTTCATCTACCAGTAGTCCCTGAGTCATGGCTGCTGTCTGGGCTGTCCACATGGAGGCTTGGGGAAGTCAGGAGTCAAAGACTTCGATATGGAGGGCTACAGCCTCCAAGGAGTGGAATACCTCTATAGTTTGGCCAGGGAGTAGATATTGTCTTCTAGTAACTTCTGGCGGGCAGCTCACGACCACAGACCTCGAACACAGATGTTCCTGACCAATCTCTCGACTTCCTTTTTGTTCACCCCGGGCTCTACCAGACATGGACGAGCTAGCCGGGGGTTCAGGCAGGACAGTGGTTTTCAACCTTTTTCTTTCTAACCACATCCCACCTTACTAATCACAGAACACCGATGGCAGAGGGAATACTTAAAATGGAATGTGAGTGGAAAGAACTGAACTATAGCTTTATACACTATTGCCCCTTTTGAATTGTTATACACAGTAAAACCCCTGTTATCCAGAATTCGAGCAACTCACAGCCTCAAGCAACCGGGGGGAAAAAAAATAGTGGAAAATAAATAAATAGTATGAACGTTCACCAGTTATGCAGTCTCAAACAACCAGAAAATTCACCTATCCGGCATCTACCGATCCCCCAGAGGTGCTGGATACCAGGGAGTTTTTCTGTAGTAGCATTGACTCCACTTCTCCACTCCTGAAATTTGTTCCCACTGACGGTAACATGCAGAAGTTACATGAAATAAATCAATGCACCTATGCTACTATTAAGCAGGTTTAGCACTTTAAATAACAAGTTAAAAAGTCCTTCTGTCTAAAATAAATTTCTCAAATCTCCGTGCCTCTAACTTGGTACGCAAACATTCTTGGTAGTCTGTTACATCTTTAGAGATTTTGTTATTTTTTTTACATCAAGCATGCAAATAGAATATTATAGACAAGCCACAACTTAGCACATGTAGCCCCTGGAAATAATTCAACAAATGCTTTCAATTCTAAGCTATTCCTTGTATGTCCGTCCCCCAAGTAAATGTGTGCTTTACCTTTCTTCCTGGAGGTCCTTCATCACCTGGGCTTCCCGCAACACCAGGTTGGCCAGAGTTGCCCTCAAAACAGAAAGGAATCAAAATGTATTGTCATGAGGCATGTCATGAAATTTGTTGTTTTGCAATAGTGCAAATATTAATATAAACCACCTTACCAAATAAATAAACATAGTGCAAGAAAAAGAAAAAGACTAATTCAGGCAGTGTCCATGGTTCATTAATCATACAGGAATCTGATAGCAGCGAAGAAGAAGCTATCCTTGTGCTGCCTTTGGGCCCCTGTACCTTTTCCCCCGATTGTAGCAGAGTGAAGAGGGCATGGCCTGGGTGGTGGGGGCCTTTGAGGATAGAGGCTGCTTTCTTAAGGCACTGCCTCTTGTCAATGTCCTCGATGGTGTGGTCTGGTGCCCATGATGTTGCAGCCCCAGTTAACAACCCTCTGCATTCACACCTCCGTACCAGGCAGTGATGCAACCAGCCAGAGTGGTCTCCACGGTACACATGTAGAAGTTTTCAAGTCTTCAATGACGTACTGAATCTCCTCAAAAACCTCACAAAATATAGCTGCTGGCGAGCCTTCTTCGTGATTACATCAACGTGGAGGTCAATTTTTATTCATTTGGTAAAAACAGGGAGTTCTATTTGTTATAAAGTATCTCTGCTCCCTCCAGTTTCAAAATGAGGCACATTGTTGCACTCAGTTTCATACAATCATTTGGAGTTTGTATGACATTCATGGCATTTAATCTCAAAAAGTGTCAAGTCCAAGGAATAATCCTGCTAATGTAAGCCAGAATGAATCGCATTATTCAGATTTTTCCTGCATTAATCTTACTATTCTTCTCGAACAAGGCACAACAATTTGATGCAAAGCAAGTGGAAGGTGATGGTTAAATGATACTGAGCCTCAATCTTGCTTCACAAAATGTGTCAACAGCTCAGCTGCTTCTGCTGGGACCTAGTTTGTTGGGTTGGGAAGGTATTCTGTGGGAAGGTACACAGAATGTGTATTCTGTGCATATCAAACTGTACGTTGGCTGGGCAGCATTTAAGGGGAAATCGGATAGAGAGAACAAGAGATAGATCTAGTGGGTCAAGGGAAATTGAGCGCTGTTAGGCATTATAATTTTATAGGCAGTCCCACATTTGAAAGGAATTTCCAAAATCATTTATTTTGCTCAACTGGCCAGCTCACTTGAATGGGACTAAACTTGGGGCTAAACATTCAAGGGTTAAAGGATGAGCTGGACAGATTAAACAACTTACCCTGCCCCCTCTTGATCCTTTAGGTCCTCTTCCACCAGGGGACCCCTGCACACCATCTTGCCCCTGAACATTCAGAATACAATGGATATAAATACCTGGCTCATGTTCGTCATCAATAAAATACAGTGGATTCTTTTACGAGCATAAATATTTTTAGCCAGTACCTGCAGACCGGGATAACCAGGAAATCCTAGAGCTCCCTTGAACCATAAGAAAGGAGAAATTAGGCCCTTCAACTGTTTGGACTTTTATCAATACAATGCATAAAGCAGTCACATATCTTATAGAAATAATGCAATTCCTATAGCAAGTTTTACTTCTGGTCATTCATACATATTTAAAGATTTTGCAATGGATGAGAGATAGTGACTCTTTGGAGAGGAAATCACCTAATCAGCTCTTACAATGAACAGAAATAAAAATCAAGAGAGATATCAAAGGGATTGTCGATTCACTGTAGTCCATTTTACACTGTGACACGTGACCCATTGCCCCAAAGATTTGAATAACACGGACGGCATTGCAGCCATTTAGCACAAATGAATTCTCGTACAGAAATGGAGTGTGCCCGTGTGTTATAAATGTACTCCAGCACTCAGTCGAATCCGTGCATGAGCTGCGGCTGATTTGGCAATGCATTATTTTGCTAAAATGTTCTTTCTAAATGTAGCTCCAGATCTAAAGGTGAAAAATGCATCTCCTTGTGTCACTAAAAGTGCAAAGATGCAAGCCTGATAGATTAGTAAAAATCAGGTTTAAGTTACAGTATTTATTCTTCCCCAGCATTGTGGGGACTTCATTCATATTTATTCAATGGTTGATATTACTGATAACAGTTTGGATTTATACAAGCCCTTTCGTGTTATTGAAAGACCCAAGGTGCTTTTCAGGAGTAGGATCAAACGTATACTAAGATGGAGAATGTGGCACGAGAATAATGCATCAGGAATACAGACAGGCATTTTGCTTCGTCTCTGAGGACTAAAATAAACTGCTATCTTATTGACACCATAACAGATTTGTTTCCTCACCTTTCGTCCTTTTTGTCCAGGAAGTCCAATCCCATCAATCCCATCAATGCCCTGTGTAATATGAAATCAAATAGATCTGAGTCATCTTTAAACCTCTGAATGCACCAATGTTCATTTATAACTGAAAAAAAAACATTTTTTTTTGATCCTGTGCATTGAAGGGCAATGTGGTGAAATAAGAGTAGGGTTGTTGAAGAAGTTTAACAAAAGGTCCTTTCTCATGTAAACTTCAATGAATGGCTTGGAGCTCAGCCGTAGTATTCAGCTGACAATGTTTTGTCAACTCAACTACCATGTGTAAAGGTTAAAACCTTGTGTTTTCTGATTCTTAATTAATTTTGTGCCTGTCTCTTTGAAGAGAACTATTGTTTGTCATAATATCCAGTCAGACTAATGCCTCGCTCTCATTCTACAAGGTGTGAAGGAAACATGAGCACGAGAAAATTTTCTTTCAGTTTTTGTATCACTATATACCTTTGTGTTTCATAGTTATTGCTTTCGTTATGACAACTTTTGAGTAATTAGAGTCTAAAAGACTATTTTTACACAGTAAATGCTTTGTTATTCACTGTTATGAAAGTGTTGTGGAAAAGCTATGCAAAATGTTTATCTGTTCTATCAATGAATTAAAGCTGCAAAAAGTAACAGCCACAGAGTTTGATTTGTTGGATTAAAGAAATCAAAATTTGGGATGTTGCAGCTCATGCTTTGGAAGATGATACTTTGTAATTAGGAGATATTATAATAAGGCAAGTGTCGTCTACACCATGCTTTACGTGGTCTTGCTTCAGGAGTGTTCATTCATCCAGGTGCCTTGCTATTTAGCATGGGCGATCGTGTCTCTCCATCCTTCACAGTCTCTGATCGTCCGAATTGTAGTTGTTGCCTCCCCGTTTCTAACCATGATGATTATTTTTATTCTCTGTCCACTTCTGCTTCTTTTTCCTTCCAGCTTTCCAGTTGTAACTAAATGCTTTCATGCATCTCTTCGCCTGATGTGTCCAAAGAATCTTGATCGCTGTTTTCTGATTCTTTTAAGTGATGTACGTTTTGTTTTCGTTCTTTGTAGAACTTCTTTATTTATTGTCCTGTCCATATATTACATGTCCAGTGTTCTGAGAAACTACATCTCTGCTGCATTGATTCTCTTTCTATTGCATCAGTGCTGGTTCAAATTTTAAGATCGTATTGGGAAATGAAATCCTGAAACAAGTTCACAACTTCAAGTTCCTTAGATCATGGGGAACATCTGATGGCAAATGCGAAATAGACTTAAAAGCAAGAACAGCAATGGCAAGAAGTGCATTTATAGAAATGATAAACAAGATCATAGCAATTGATATCCGCCTTAGAAATCTCAGCTGCTGCATTCTTCCTATATTGATGTATGTCTGCGAGTCGTGGACCATCACAAATCCAATGGAAAGAAGAATCAATGCAACTAAGATGTGGTTTCTCAAGGATGTAGACATCATTGTTTGAACATTCCAGCTCAATTGTTCTAAAAGGAGTTTGACACAATCCAGATTAAAGCAGCCGGCTTGATTGACAAACCTCCCCCATGGCATCAATCCCAAATAATAATTTTCTCCACCAACATTGCACAATATTTGCAACATTAGAAGAAGTATTTACTGCAATCAAAGTTTTGTTACAGCCAGCAAATAAGAGTAGTGCAGAAATCATTCCTAAATTAGATTTTTCCATCATCCTCTACATAACCATCATTTGTTCACAATCCTCAAATTTGACCCACTAAATGCTGGAAATTAAAAAATACCCATGCTTCATGGAAAACACCATGTTGTGAGTGAGTAAACAGGTTTGGTAGGTCTCAAAGGCAAGGACTCTGGACACACACACAGTTTGAAGCAGCCATGGGAAAGTGATAGTGGACAATTAATAGCAAACGTGGGGAAAATAGCATGGGAACAAAACACACACACACCACACACCACACACACACACACACACACACACACACACACACACACACACACACACACACACACACACACACACACACACAAAATGAACTGGTACATACAATGATCAAGCAAAAATCACTACAATGCCCCACCACCCCTTGACTCAGTGCAGGTACTGCTCTATGCTACAAGGGACACCAATTAAACACATCCAACCCTTTTAACAGTGCACATCTTACCAACAGTTTCTCCAGCATCTTTCCACATTTCTAGGCCTGTAGTGAAGCAGGATGATCCCAAGCTGGCAAAGAGGGAGAACAAGGAACACATGGCACCTTTATAGAGGGTCCTGCCCAGGTCATTAGCAGGACCCAATGACTCAGTGACAGGAGGGTTAATCTAATTACAACAGCCAATGGCCCAAGGCAAAGTAGACAGGCTGGAGAATCCAGTCCAGGTAACTTGCGGTGATATGTTATTACACCACTAGGTCACCAGGGGTCATCCCGGTGACCTTGTATATAAAGCAGTCCAGAGCTACAGTCTAGCCTTCCAGGTTTGTCTTGCAGAGAGACAAGTCCTCTTAGTGTACATATTAGTTTATTAAAGCTATCTTATACTCGCACTGCTGTTGTGGTTATTGTCAGTACACAACCTCAAGGTGTGCACTAATGGGTGGGGCAGAACCAAACCTTGATAGGCAGCTGGTGTGTCCTCTGACTAGGTAGGGGGCAGTCCTGTCACGTGACAGCCACCATCCTTCCCAAGACAGCAAGAGACCAATGAACTTCATTGGGACCTTCTCAACCATTAAATCTGTGCTGAACATGTCTTTTTATCCCATGGCATCGTCTCTCTCTTTTACAGAAAATGAACCCACAGTAAATTCTCAAATCTAACATTGGCAAGGCAAGATTGGACTAACCTGTAATCCACGAGGTCCAGATTTCCCATTTTCTCCCTTCTGACCCTTTAATCCAGCTTCACCCTGAACACAATTTCCAAAAAAATGATAATGTCATATTAAGCATAACTTGATTCCACATACAGCAGAATTCCCACCTAGTTTGTGTCCTTAGATTATTAAAAAAAATCATTATCATCAAATCAAGCAAAGTCTTTTTCCTTTGAAGGTGAGAACTAGCGATAGTGAGTGTTCACCCCATATCCCCTGAAGTTCATTTTCAACCCATTTGTTGGAGATGACAAGCAGAAGCCATCTTGAGTTGGATTGCGATTGTCCACTTTCACATATATCTTGTACAGTCCCTTTTGGCTCATTGGATAAATCTTTTTTAAAATCACAAGCTTTGCTCTGCATTGATCACAGACGTGATAAAGGGAGATAGAGACTAAACAGGCACCAAGGTTCCTTGAAAACTGCAAGGCTCATGAAATCTATACCTTTCCCCCAGTTCCCTGGAGAGCTTTCTGACTGGCTTCATCGCTATCTGCTATGGTGGGGCCAATACCCAGGAATGGAAAAGGCTATCAAAGGTTGTGAACTCGCCCAGCGCCATCATGGGCACGGGTCTCCACTTCAGAAAGGACATCTTCAAGAGGCGGGGCCTCAAGAGAGCCACCTCTATCATCAAGTACCCTCACCACCCCAGGCCATGCCTTCTTCTCACTTGCTGCCATCAGGTACTCAAAGCCTGAAGTCAGTAAAAACGCACAATGCTGGAGAAGTTCGGCAGGTCAAACAGTGCCCTTTGCCTCAGAAAGGCAGAGAGACAGGACCAACATTTCAGGGCCTGAAGACAAGCACTCAACATTACAAAAAACAGCTGCTTCCCATCAGATTTCTGAACGGACATTGAACCGCAGACTGCACCTCATTTTTCCCCTTCATGTGTGCTAATTAATTTTTTTTTAATGTAATTTATAGCAATGCTTGCATTGCTGCTGCCGAATTTCGTGCCACACATTCATGTCAATAAATTCTGATTCTAGTCAGTCAATAGGTATCTCCGACTCTTTTCTTTTCCACACTGATGATTCAGCCACGATTATGTGTTCAGATATTACCCATGTGAACATTAGTTTAAATGTATTTGCAAATAAGTAAAGGAGTTGGCATAAATTATGGCATTGACTATATTTTTGTTACAATAGTGAATAGTGTTGAACAAGTAAATCTGCAGACACTTGGGTCAAATTCAGTACACAAATATACAAAAAGATCCAAGAATATTTGTGCTTGGTAATATACATGAAGCAGATACGAAACTAAAGTTGGATAAACATAAAACAACATTTTTGATCTTAGCAATAGCGGCAGCGAAGAAATGTGTAGCCATTTTGAATCAATAGATAGAAATGTAAAACTGTAGACCATTAGAAAAAGTTACTTATAGTTTAAGGAATCAGATCGGGAGTCTCTATAAGATCTTGGATTTCATGAATAAAAGTTCATCCACATCACTCAGTTAACAATTAAAATAGTTAGAAAATAAAATAACAGAGTCATAATAGCAAATGTATAGATTTAGGTGTTTGTCTTTCTTTCTTTTCTTTGGTGGGGTAGGAGGGAGGGGGGTGGGGAGAAAATAGATAACATTTTGTGTATCATTTCGCATTATGTTGTTGTAAGGTATTATCTTTATTGAGGTAATGTTTGTATTACAAATAAAATTTTCCAAAAAAACAGTTCAGCACGCAAATGTGCTGGAGAAACTCAGCATCTGCAGGGTGACTTTCATTATGGGCCTGGACCCTTCTAAAGAGTAGCAAACATCACGGGCCAGGGCCTGAGGTTAGTTATTTTTTGGGGATGCTGCGCAATCTGCTGACTTTCTCCAGCACATTTGCAAATGGTCAAGGGTAAAGTTGCCAATATTTTTAATGTGTCTTCGTTAAATAAGATGAAACATTATTCAATAGTTCTTGCAGTTTAAAATACCATATATTTCAGCATATAAGTCGACCAACTTATAAATGGGCGCCTCTTTTTCAGCCTCATTTTAAGCGTCTTATCTGTCATATGTCGATTCCCATTTTATGGCTGTTGTGCCCTGTTGACCCCAAAGCTCGTAATGCCAGAGATGGGCCGTTGACTGGTATGTACTTCGATTCCCATAGATCGCGCGGATTGATTTGCTGGGCATTCACTGGAGGTGACTGTTATCATGGAGGGTCCGTTCACACAACACAGCAGGTGACCAAAATATGAAGCGAGCTTTAAGAGGCCAAGGAAACCAACAACTGTGGTGCTGCGAGAAAATTTGATGAGCATGAGTTGGAAAATCACGTTGCAGAATGGGTACATGAACAGAGGCAAGATTGCTACATGGTTACCCGAAATAAAGTAAGAACATTTCCACAGCAGTGGGCCAAGTCTCACCCAGACTTCAGTGATAATTTTGAGGCTACAGTAGCCAGATGCAATCATTCCATGAACAGTTAAAATATGATATGATGCCAATAAACAAAAATTTCTCAGAAACTACCAAAGGATCTTGATCACAAAGTGTAAGTTTTCACCAGCTTATTATACAGAACTGGCAGAAACACCAGTTTGCATTGGCAAATATCAGAAACGTAGATGAAATCCCCATGAATTTCAACATGATTTACAATAGAATAGTGGAATGGAAAGTTGTTAAAACTGTAAACCAGAAGTTCAGGCCATGAAAGGACCAGGTTTACCATGGTGCTATCGTCCATGGTCAATGGGACAAAGTTAAGACCCATGGTAACCTTCAAACGCAAATTAAACCAAAAATGAAATCGTCTTCAGGTACTTTTCATGGAAAAAGGATAGCTGGATGAAAATGGTGCAAAACTATGGCTAGACAATGTGTGAAACAGGCAGCCACGAAGTTTATGCAAATAATGGAGTTTGTTGGTATAAGATATTTTTCGTAGCCACTTAACTGAGAACACTGAAAGTAGATTAGCACTACATAATACTTATATGGCAGTTATCCCAGGTGGCTTGACGTCTACATTGCAACCTCTTGATGCTTGCTTGAACAAGCCATTCAAAGACCATGTGTGCGAGGAATGAAATATATGGATGTCGAGTGCAGAAAAGTCATTTACAAAAGGCAGGGCAATGAGTGCTGTATCGCCTGATGTACTGTGTAACATCGTGCTCAAGGCATGGAACGAAATTAGAGTCTGTGATAAAATCATTTAAAAAGTGCGGTATCTCTTGAGCAATTGATGAGATGGAAGGTGATTTATTGTGGGACACTAATGACGAAGCTGAAACCGCCTCATCGGATACAGACAGGGATCCATGTGATTACTTTAAACCGAGAGTAAGGATGTGCTTCCTGCCATCTTTGCCTCAGATGATGATAACGAGTGATTTTGAAGGGTTCTACATTTGTTGTTGTTTTCAATAAAAATCTGTTGCAGTTGGGTTTTTTTTTTGTTTTTTCAAGGGTCGACATACGTCGGCGCAGGGTGGATTTTGAGCTGAATTTCAGGTCTCAAAAGCACAAGTCGACCCCCATTCTTTGAGAGTTTTTTTTTTGGTTTCTCAACTTGACTTACATGCCGAAATATATGGTAAATCATATAAATTCTAAATAATAATTTAATATTTTAATATCATGCTGCCCACAAAAATTATCTATGCTCCAAGAAATAACCACAAGATTTAGCTCCCAAGAAAAAGGAATGCCAAAAGAAAGCTATTGCATTACTGGCATCCAACAAATCCACTCCGATGAAGTGTGGACTCCACCTCACCCCCCCGGCTTTACATTAACTATGTAAAGTCTCTTCCATGAATCTACCATCATTTCAATCAGAGGAAGACAAGGCCAACATAGCAAGCCTGGTCAAAGCAAATCTCTTGGGCGTTCATGGTGCTTTAAAATATCAACAAGAGGAAATCATCCTCACATTTTGTTCTGTGCTTGGAAGTAAATCTCTTCTATAGCATGAACTTGTATTATAATTCATTAAACAAAATCAAACTGACAACAAAACATACATCAGCTGTGCATTTATGATGGAAATGACTCTGCTCCAAAATGTTCCTTGCACAACACAACAGACTTGTAATAAAATTAGGCAAGCAATTAAGTTAAGAACAACATCAGTGTGTGGCGCCTCTGGTCGTCCCTGGTATGTTGACTGGGGTTATGGAGGCCGATCCTGGAATGATAGCCTCTGCCACAGTTGCTGCAAGTGTAAGGCATCGTTGAACTGTTGTCTGCTGTGCTCTTCGATTAGCTCTCTGCTCCTCAAACTTGCCATGCTTCAAGTGTTGATGAAGAGCATCTCACCATTTGTTGTGGTCACCTGCTGTATCCTCCCAGCACTCTGTGCTGATTTTTAAGGGTTTCATTTTGTGTTTGCAGAGGTCCTTGAAGCGAAGCAGGGGTCCACCAATGTTCCTCTTGCCGATTGCTAGTTCTCCGTAGAGGATGTCCTATGGCAGCCGACCATCCTTCATGCAACAGTCGTGGTCCAGCCTGTGCAGTCTGCATGGGTCTTAAAAGCGTGAACATTGTGGGAAGACAAGCGCGGGAGAAGACGAGAATGCAGCAAAGCCTGCGCAGGTGAAAACTGTTGCATTTCCTTTCCATCTTGGACTAGGTGGTCCAAGTCTCACTACCATACAGGAGGGTGCTGATAATGCACGCAATGTACACAGCAGTCTTGGTCTTTGTAGTGAGTGGTGGATTCTCCCAGACCCGCGAGGAGAGTCAAGCAAGGATCAGTGGTGCTCTGCCGATGCACCTATTGATTTCAGAGTTGAGGGAGCGAGGGTCACTCATGGTCGACCTTGAGTATGTGAACTCGTGGACCACTTCTAGATTGTAGTTGTTGCTGGTGTCCCCACTACATTCTGGGCAAGGACATTTATTTTCTTTAGGCCGATGCTGAGTCGGATGTCCTCGAAGGCCTTAGAGAAGCGGTTCATGAGAATCTGCTGGCTGTGCGAGGTTACAGCAATGTCATTGGTAAACATCAGCACAGTAACACTAACCAGGAATTGGAATGGATCAGTTCATGGCATTCCCTTGCCATACTTCTGCTGACAGTTCTGTTATGGCACTCTGCATCTAACTGCTTGGCAAGGATATAACATTGCCCCACTGGCATCTTGAGGAGGATTGCTGTAATCAAGCAGTTAGCGTTTGGCTTATTGGTAGCATTTCCATGATTGGGCGGCAGGGTGAACTATTTGAGACTTTAAACTGCCTGTCAATTGATGTCTAGATTCTGTGAAAAACAAAAAAAATCCAGATGCTGGAAATCTAAATGAAAAACTATATTAGAAGGTCAGGCCAAATGTGGAGGGAAGGAAATAGAGTTTACATTTCAGGTCAAAGGCTCTTCGTCAGAACTAGGAGTCAGAATCAGAAATTCTTGTCATGAACACACTTTGAGGCAGCATCACATTGCAAATATTCCTATAAATTACATTTTTAAAAATTAGTGCCAATGAAGGGAAAAAGTGAGGTTCTGTCTGCAGTTTCAATGTCTGTCCAGAAATCTGATGGCAGACGGGAAGCAGCTGTTTTGGTAATGATGGGAAATGAGACAAAGAAAGTTGGTTAAGCAGCATGTAGGATGAGAGAGAGATCATTTTTAAAATTTTATTTGTGAATTCTTAGAGTCCACTCTCTGAACACAGGCTAAGCTCTGGTGGAATACTTGAGGCTGGGCCATATGACCCACAGCTTAGGGACACATTTCCTCTCTCTCAGAATTAGAAGGATTGAAATTGAATGTTATTCTATACAACGATGGCTCTGAATAATAATGTGAGGTGTGTGTGTGGGTGGGTGTGGGTGTGGGTGTGGGTGTGGGGTGTGTGTGTGTGTGTGTGTGGCACATGGGTGTATATGTGCATGCATGCATGCAATTGTGCATGTATGCATGTGTGTATGTGTGTGAGACAGTGTGTGTGTCATGAGCATGGGTGTGTATGTGCATGCATGTGTGCGTGTGTGTGTGCATCTGGGTGTGTGTGGTATGTGCGCATGGGTGCATGGGTATGTATGTGTATGCTAGCGTGCATTTGTATGTGTATACACACCAGCATTTGGGTGTGTGTGTGTGTGTGTGTGTGTGTGTGTGTGTGTGTGTGTGTGTGTGTGTGTGTGTGTGTGTGTGTGTGTGTGTGTGTGTGTGTGTGTGTGTGTGTGTGTGTGTGTGTGTGTGTGTGTGTGTGTTCTCACATGCAATGATAAAAAAATAGGTAGGCTGCCTAATTGTACTTAGAGGGCACCTTGGAGAATGCAAGATTTAAATTTAAAGAATGAAGTCAATGAAACACAACTGAATGCGTATCTTCCCTTACAACATGCCTCTCCACTGCTGCCAATTGCCTGACCTCAGATTTTCATTTGCCCATGTATTTAGTTTCATTTTATTAAGCAATATTAAAAGATTAAACACAGAGGTGAAGAGATGGTTCACAGACCTTGTACCCTTTGAATCCTTCGCTCCCTTTAAAACCTGCAAGGCCTTCTCTTCCTGTTCGGCCCTGAAACAATGCAATGTTAATAAAAAGGCAAATAAACATGTACATTGCAAGAGCATCAAGTTGGAGGATCCTGCCTACCAGCTTCCTACAGGAGAAGAGGCCTGGGCTAAAACCCAGTATTTGTCAAGTAATGGACAGCCTACTTTTCTTGGCTGATCAAGCAGAGCGAGAGAGCAACATACGGAAGAGGAGGATTGACTGAGATTCGAGTAAGAACACAGAAAAAATGGAATAGATTTCTAAAAACTGCAACTTTACATGGACTTCAAATGGTCAGGAAGCAGAAACCAATATTGTAGTCTGAGCTCCACAACTGCTTTGGGCAACATTCTGTTCCGCATAAAATTACAAATTCTGTTAACATCTGAAGCAAACAGTTTTGACGCTTAAGATGCAAGATGCATCACAAACACATTCTCCAACACTAATCTGAGACTGAACCATTCAGGAGATTTTTGGGGTTACGACCAGTACTATGGGCCAATGGTAGATTTTGTGGAATGCCTAGAAAGGGAGAAGAAGGAGAACAGCAGGGGAGTTTAGAGAAGTAAGCTTGGTAGCTTGAAGGCATGGTGTTCATTGATGCAGCAAATCATTCTGTGAATGAAGAGGCCTGGAGGGATGTGTGGAGATACCTCAGAGGATTCCAGGGCATGAGGTGATGAAAGAAATGAACATGGAAAAGTTGGGCTGAAAGGTCTGTTTTTCAATGCTGTGAAACTCTACGACTGGGGAGATAGAAACTGCACAAGGTCAGGACAGTGTTTGTCAAAATATGTCAGAATCTTCAAACCAAGTCATTCTATCACTTAGACAAAAAAAACATAGATATAACATTTGTAATGGATCTGTGTTAATAGTAATATTTAGGTTAAGGTTAAGTAATATTTCTTATAAAAATATCCTAGTAAAGTAAATTATAGAGTTAAAATACTGTATTCTTAGTAAGCTAGTTGTAGTCTGGTACAGGGTCACACACAGGTCAGCACATACACAGATATACCATTGAAATCAGAAAGAGTGTTCATTTTCAGAGTCAATGTGTCTTGGAAAAACACATATAATGGATTCGAAGTGGGTCTTAATTATTCAAGAACAATGGAGTGTTTGCTTCAGTCAAAACTGATGTATGTAAGTACTCAATAAGAACTGCTGAAGGAAGCCATCTGTTTGGAAACTAAACCACTTAAGGCCTCTTGAACAAGAGAAATGAAACTCAGAGCCATGTGAGTGATATACTTAATTGTTTGAAACAGAAGAAAGGTAATCTTTTGGAGTCGTGTCATCTACAAGCTAGAAGCATGAAGATCACAAGGTTTACCAGAAACTGGGGTGGGCAGCTGTTTAAAATTCCAGCAACTGATTACATGTTTTCTAGGAATTAAGACTGAGCTCATTGGTGATCATTTCATATGAGTCTAAGGGTATATATATATCTGAAGGCAGAGCATATTGAGCCCTGAAGCCCAGAAGAAATGACTGTATCTTTTTGTTATTAGAAGGCAGCCTCATGGTCCAAAACTCTTAAGAAGCTAAGCAGGAGTTGAAGGTCACCAGTGTGAGAGTTAAAGATGAAATCTCTTCCTGGGAAAATAACTCAACAAGATTTGTGAGTTTGAATAGTTAAAGGGCTAAGTTCATTACTGCTTTAATCAACAAATTAAAAGAACTTGATGTTTCATAATCACTTCTGAACTACAATTTAATAGATCTTCAAGTTCAACAAGACTTTAAAATACTGGACCTTAAAAATAACTTTTCAGACTCAAGTTTAAACTGAAAATAGTTTGGACTTTAACACACACACAATTTAGAAAATTACATTCGGTTATATTAAAGCTTACAGTTAAGTAAGTTTAGAGTTAAGTGAAAACTGTTTTGTGATTAACACTTTAACAAAACCTATTATTTTGAATTTACCATGGTCTGGAGAATCTCCCATTGCTGCCCCTTATGTTAGTACTAACGAGGGTCAGTTAGTCTGGCGAATCTCCCATTGCTGCCCCTGTGTTAGTACTAATGGGGCTCGGTTAGTCCATAACATATTAAAGAGGCAAAGTGTGAATTTGAGAAGATGTGGGGCCCCTTCGTGGATGATTATCATCATCTGAGGATTGAAGTGGTGTGGATGCTCTGAGGATTTCCTTCCTGGTGTCTGGGGGCTGTTAGTCGATACATATTTACAATATATGCAGATAAGCCTTGTTTAGAGGGATGGGGAGAATTTTTTTCCCTTTTTATTAAGACAAGTAAAGGGAGCAGGGGATTAACTACAGATCTCAGATCATATCACAGAACAACATGATCACATCAGAGAAGTACAAAATATCTTATATAAGGGAATTTTACATGTATAATTTGTGTATCCAATATTATTTTTGGACATAGTACAAGTTACGATTTAATTGTATACTTATAGAATTTGATGACCTGAATGAAATAAGTGATGGACTAATTATGGTTCTGCTTCTAATTTACAGTTGATATGTGAGTTGACCTCATGTAAAGAGTTTTTTGTAAAACTCAATAAAAATATTTTAAAAAGAAAAGAAGTGAGGAAAGTAAACAGATTATATTTCTGGATACCCAGTGCCATTGTGTCAAAGACAGATCAGGCAAATTACAGACAATACAGGGGTCAACAAAAGCAGAGGCATGCTGGAATGACATGCTGGATTTGAAGCCTTGCTTCAAGTTTCAAACAATGTAGCCAGGAAGGTAGCGTGTAGATTAGTGGTTCTCAACCTTTTTCTTCCCACTCACATCCCCCTTTAAGTAAACCCTATGCCATCGGAGCTCTGTGATTAGTAAGTGATTGCTTAAGGTGGACTGTGAGTGGGAAGGGAAGGTTGAGAATCACTAGATCCAATTGTTACTGAAATATTTTGCTGGAGAAAAATTGTCATTGGCCCATTTCCTTTGGAGTTCTGAAACTGAGCACATAACGAGTCAATGAGGGACAATTAAAACAGTGGGATTCAAACTTTTTCTTCCCACCCACATCCCACCTTAAGCAATCCCTTACTAATCACAGAGCACTGATGGCATAGGGATGACTTAAAGTAGTATGTGAGTGGGAAGAAAGAGGTTGAGAGCCACTGGGTTAGATAAAAACTGGGAAGGGATCATTGATGGGCCCTTGAGGAATACCAAAGTTAACATGCACAAAAGAGAGGAGATACAACTGAAGGTGACTCTTAGTCCTCTGCTATTTTTGTCATTTGATCATTCTTCAGGATTGTGGTGTAACCAAAATGTTTATCACCCATTGGTAAATTGTACTGATTGACGTGTTTTAAAAAAGCACACAGAAATGTTGGAGGAACTCAGCCGTTCTTGCAGCATCCAGAGGAGGTAAAGATACATTAGTGACGATTCGGGCCTGCGGCCTTCTTCAAGGTACAAGCAAAGGAGTGGAAGGCGTCTGAATAAAGACTGAAGACTGGCAAGGGGAGGAGTGTAGACCAACAAAAGGTGTTGACTGGATATGATAAGGGGAGGTGTGAAAGGAGACAGAGGGGAAACAGAAGAGAGAGAGAGAGAGAGAGAGAGAGAGAGAGATGGGGATAAGCAACAGGGGGAAGAAGGTGGGGAGGGGAGGCAGGTTAGTGCTTGAAGAAGAGCTCAGACCCAAAATATTGGTAATATATCTGGACTCTGCCAGCCCAGGTGAGTTCCTCGTGCATTTCTGGGTGTTTATACTATAATCACAAGATCTTCAGACTTTCGTATTTAACTGATTGGTAAGATCATTTCATGGAGTATTTAAGAGTTAACCACCTTGTTGAGCCCAGAGTTGGATGTAGGTCAGATTAGGTATGATAGATTTCCTCCATTGAAGGACATTAGTGAACCAGGTAGGTTTCTACAATCATCTGGTTGTTTTGTGATTCCCTTTATTCATGACTAAATAGGTAAGAATCCATTGATGTTTGTAGGAACTTTCACTCCACAAATTTAACATCAGGTCCTCATTTGCACAAAAATGCTGAAGAAACTCCCACAGGACCGCATATTAGGCAATATTAAGATGATTGGGCCTAAATTGAAATTAAATATTTATCAAATTGAGTTTGTTCCAAATGCTTGAGTGTTTTCTAGGAAGCATTTAGCTGTTCCTTGGAAATCAGATGTAGATTTGGGAATGGAGAGATTGCATGCAGAGTTATACAGTTGGAAATCAGTTGAGAAGATTACTTATAATTTATGAAATAGACATCAGGAATTTTGGAAGATTTGGTACCCGTAATTACAAAATGTAGTGTTGAACGTTCAATAAGCTCTGTTGATAACCATGGAAACTATTATATTATTAAAATAAAACTTTATGTTATCTTCTTTGGCTTGGCTTCGCGGACGAAGATTTATGGAGGGGGTAAAAAGTCCACGTCAGCTGCAGGCTCGTTTGTGGCTGACAAGTCCGATGCGGGACAGGCAGACACGATTGCAGCGGTTGCAAGGGAAAATTGGTTGGTTGGGGTTGGGTGTTGGGTTTTTCCTCCTTTGCCTTTTATTATTAAAATAAAACTTTATGTTAAATAATTTACTTTCTTGGCATTCACTAGTCTTCTTTGTTACTTTTTGGGATTTGGGAGAAGGGGAGGGAGAGATGCAGGGAATTTTTATACCACATGTATGACTTTTTTAAATATGTATTTGTTTTAATTTTCAAAATACAAATTTTATTTTATTATTCAAATATTAGTTATAAACTGCTGAAAGTTTACAGTTTTTAAAATATTTTTTATTTAATACTTCACTGTGAACTATGTCAATAAAAATATATACAAACATTCATCATTAAAATATACACAGTGACATTTTTCCCCTTCCCTCCCTACCCACTGTAATATAAAGCAAGAAGAAAAGAAAGAAGAAAAATAAATAATAAAAGAACACAAAAGAAAACAAAATTGTGTCATCCAAAATTCCATATTTAAGTATTTTTGTTCTTGTAGCTTATCGTTTGAAGAGATGGAGGTGTGAAATCAGCCATTTCTAATATACTCTTTGTCGGGTTCCCAAAATATGTTATTGAAAGAAATGTACTTACTGCTGTGGTTTAAAAGTTGTTAAATAAAATATATATTTTTTTAAATGCTGAAGAATGCAGCATTCTTTATGCAGCAAACATGATGAAACATAATTAATGCCTCAGGCCTGAGCCCCTCATTAAGATATGAGCCAAAATCAGACAGGCAGCTGAATAAAATGGTGGGCCGAGTGGCAGAGGGAGGAGCACAGACTATCGGCAATGAAAGGCTATACGTGAGATTGTCAGTGGTCTGTCGACCACAGGTGCCATTCCATCCCTGACGTCTGTCTATCTGGTCACGTCATGGCCACTTGGTTTGCTCAGTGTCTCCTACTGAACAGATTGCAGGTGTTTGGGTGTAAATTGGGTGGCACGGACCCGTGGGTCAAAATGGCCTGTCATCACGCTGTATCTAAATTTAAATTTTAAAATGGCGCACTTGCCAATTTGCGAAAAGCTCGAGCTATTCTGCTCTAATTTTCAAGGTCAAACCAGCCTGAGTGACTCACCAGTCATTTCACTCACAGCTACTCTGCAGCATGTCCTCCAAAACTTGAAGGGTCAGCTTGTACGCAGAGCTCACTCGGAAGTCCAGGTTTGTTGCTTGATTCAATAAGATAGTGACACAGCTCTTACTAACCTGAAACCCTGTTCGTCCTCTCTCTCCTTTTTGTCCAGGGAACCCAAAACTTCCTATAGATCCCTGAAAAATAAGATAAAGGCAAAGGTGCTCACTCTTTGTAATATGATAAAAATCTAATACATTCATGTGTGGATGTAATAGTCAATACTGTATAAAAGTCGTGCCCCCCCCCCCCACTATTTTTGGTGCCAGCATCCCTCCCATCTGAGCTCCTGAAGCCCAGGTTGTGGACTCACACCCTAAGCCCCAGCTGTCCTCCCATCTGAGCTCCCAATGCCCGGCCATACCCTCATCCAAGCTGCCAATGCCCCACCTGTGGACTCTTTCCTAGACCCCAGCTGCCTGCTATCCAAGGTCTTGACACCCCAAGCGCACACTTATCACTTAGTCCCACCTAACTACCCACCCATCCAAGCTCCCAATGCCCAGAACACGGGCCTACCACCCAGTCCTGGCAAACTCACCCACCCATCCGAGCGCCCGCCAATCTGAACGTGGACCTAACACCTGGTCCTGGCCACTCGCCCACTTATCCAAGCTCCTGACACCCAGAACTCAACTTGCCACCCAGTCCCGGCCACCTGGCTGCACATTCAAGCTCCTGGCACCTCGAACAATGCAGGTACTTACAGCGGTCAAAAATAGTATGCGTGTAATAGTTCACCCCAAAAATTATACCCTAATAATTGGTCCATAAGATTCACCTATTACGCATTTGTGTATGGTAATTTTAATTACTGCTGTTATTAAAAAATAATAAGAGAGTGTCGAAGATTTAGGTCTTTCATTATAGGCAGAGAATAGTGAAATGGAGATTGCTCAGCTTGCAAAGGGGGTTACAATAGCAGTTTTCAAAATTATGGGGGGCTTTTGTTAGAAAATATAGTGCAGTAAAATTATTGGCTGTCTGTAATATTTTTTGTAAATGTGCGACATTCCGCTTGCTAAAATGCTGAAAAGATTCACTAGAAATCTTAATAAGGGGAAAGCTCAATTCTATCATGATCCCAAATGAACTAGTGGAAAAACCAATTAACATTAACACCCTTTTTTCATTGGTATTCTACTAAAAAGGACTGTATATTTATATTTACTCTTCCAAATAGGTCAAATATTGAACTCAATAGTGTTTCCATTTGATCAAGAACAATTTCTAAATTTGCTTAAATATTTTAATATGAAATTTCGGTAACTAAGTCCCTTCTGGACTTGACTCCTTTATCTTCTGACTGGGCACCCTCCAACCAGATGGCAATAATATCGATTTCTCTGGTTTTCATTAAACCCTCTCCCTTCCCACTCCCTGCTACCCCCATCGTCTTTCCATTCTTGGTCTCTTTTTGCACAGACATGATCAATTCTACCTCATCCTGGATCACATCGAATTAACACCTTTTGTTGGTCTGGATTCTTCTCCCATGCTTTGATTCCTGAGACTTTCTGATAATTCTGCCTTTTCTGATTTGTTTTTCCTCAAAGAAGGCCTCAGGCCCGAAATGTCGGCAATGTATCTTTGTCTCTTGTAGATCCTGAACGGAGTGGCATTTTGGTGTGTTTACTTCAACCACAGCATCTGCTGTTCATTATATTTCACTTCTTTATTTAGTCAACAACATTATAGTTGGTAGATTAATCTTTGTTAGCTGATACCATCTCTTATATAGATTTATAATCACAGGTCATTTCCTCAATCTATGGAAAAAAAAAATCTCCACGCAATATTTTGCCTTTCCATCATAAATATTTGAATTCACCTTTTGACCATCAAATCCTGGGGGCCCAATGGGTCCATTTACACCAAGTAGTCCCTGGCTACCCTGTAGGAGGAAAAATGAAAAATAAACAATTAGAAAATCTTCCATGGCACGTTTGTTATGGACTAGTAAATGATATCACTTCTATACCCTATCGCTTCATTCAGGGTGAATATGGAAATTCCAATTCAACACACAGCGGTCATAAGACATAATCTCATGGCCCTCCTGCTCTGGACACGATGTATCAAGGTACACACGATGAAGGATTTTTAACCATTTCTAGGCCACTCTATTCTTAATATCAGATTTCCAGCATCTGCAATTCTCTTCATTATTTCATTAACTTCTAAATGACCTAGCCCTGCACCTTGTTAGAGCATAAGAACATTAGATATAGGAGCAGGAGTTGGCCATCCGGCCCGTCGAGCCATTCAATGAGATCATAGCTGATGTGATGACAGGCTCATCTCCACCTACCTACCTTCTCTCCATATCCCTTAACTCCCTTACTATGTATAAATCTTCCCAATCTTGTCTTAAATATATTTATTGAAATCACTGGGCAGCAACTTCCATAGATTTTCAACCCTCTGGGAAAACCACTTCCTCCTCATCTCTGTCTTAAATCTACTACCCTGAATCTTGAGGCTATGTCCCCTAGTTCTTGTCTCTCCTACCAATGGAAACAACTATCTTATATATGCCTTTCATACTTTAAATGTTTTATAAGACCCCCCTCACATTCTTCTAAATCCCAGCAAGTATGACATAATCTCCCCTCATAGGCTAACCCAATGGTTCTCAACCTTTTCCTTTCCACTCACATCCCACTTTAAGTAATCCCAATGCTATCAGTGCTCTGTGATTAGTAAGGGATTGCTTAAGGTGGGTGGGAAGGGAAAGTTGAAAATCACTTCTCTAGACCCAATTGTGACTGAAATATTTTGCTTGAGAAAAATTGTCATTAGCCCATTTCCTTTGGAGTTCTGAAACCGTGCACATAACGAGTTAATGAGGTGTGATTAAAAGAATGGTTTTCAAACTTTTTCTTTCCACCACATCCCACCTTAAGCAATTCCTTACTAATCACAGAGCAATTACTTTCATTATTGTTAAGTGGGATGTGAGTGGAAAGAAAAAGGTTAAGAACCACTGGGCTATCCCCTTCATCTCTGGAATCAACTTGGTGAACGTCCTCTGCACCACCTCCAAAGCCAGTCCATCCTTCCTCAAGTAAGGAGAATAGAACTGCACACAGTGCTCCAGATGCAGCCTCACCAGTACCTTGTACAGTTGCATTATAACCTCCCTAATTTCCATCCCTCCAGTAATGAAGGCCAACATTCCATTTGCCTTCTTGATAGCCTGCTGATCCTGCAATCCAACCTTTCACGATTCATGCACTCCCAAGTCCTTCTTCGCGTCAGCCCGCTGCAATCGCTTGCCATTTAAATAATAAACTGATCTTCCATTTTTCCTTCCAAAGTGGATAACCTCACATTTACCAACATTGTACTCCATCTGCCAGACCCTTTCCCACTCACTTAACCTATCTGTCACCCTGAACATTCGATTCTCTCCAGACAGCCTTAATTGCACGATGACAACTTCCTTCCCAGCACAAGGCAGCACCACAGTAATCAGTTCATAGGTTCAACTTCCTTATCTGATTGTACATGTACCACCAGACGAAACAGTGTTTCTCCAGACCATGGTGCACACACACATAATAATCATGTGCACATACAGATATGATTGGAAATAAATATATACAAATAATTTACATATATATTTACAGGACACTGTTCATCAATCTCATGGCCTGTGGGAAGAATTCATTTCCCAGCCCGCCGGTCCTGATTTTGATCCTCCTGTATCTCCTTCTTGTTGGCTGTGGGTCTGCTTCAAAGTAGCTATTCTGAAATGTAACTGCCCCAATCCATTGCTATCAACACAGCTTTAACACAGAAACAGGTGGATCAAATCAGGGACTCACTTCACACAACTGGGGTAAATCTTATAATCAGGGCCAGCGCCAAGGTGGGGCATCTGTGGGCATTGCCCACCCCCCACCAAGCAAAATGAGGTGCTGTTCCCACTCCATACAATCGCGAGCATCCCTGGCTATCAGACCCCCCCTACTACCTCCCCCATCAGTAACGTCTAGACCCTCTCCACCACCCCCGGCCACTTCACTAGCATGAGTCAAGCATTAGTAGCATCTCGTGACGCTTGATGCAATAAAGAGAGCGTCCTTGTGCCCCACATCGGAGGGGCAGATAGCATCAACAGCAGGTATGTCCCTGGCACACCCCCTCGCTAAACAAACCCCCTCAAAATCACTAATGTCCCCCTCTAATATACGTTCTGGCCGACCCTGCTTACAATAGAGGTAAATCTAGTTTTGTGTTGCATTCTGTCTCAGGGCTCCACCACAATTCCGCTGATGCAGGCTGCCATGCTCAAAGGCTTGCTGTGTACCAACCCTTTAGCTATGGCATCACAGATACCATTTTGTTTCCAGGCTGCATTATTCTAAAAGGTCAGCATAATTGGCGTAGCAGTTAGCGCCACGCCTTTACAGTGCCAGTGATCGGGACCTGGGTTCAAATTCCACGCTATCTGTAAGGAGTTTGTACATTCTCCCCATGTCTGCGTGGGTTTCTACCCACCCTTCAAAAACATACCGAGGCTTGTAGGTTAATTGGGTGCAAATTGGATGGCACGGACTCGTGGGCCAAAATGGCCCTGTTACCCTGGCTAATTATTTTTATAAATTTTTCAAGTGAAGAAATGCCATTATAATAAAATGTACTTCACCATTTTAAATGAATCTTCCTCCTCAACCTGTGTGAGTGCAAATTGATTAGTTATAGTCTAAACAAAGCTAATGAGTACTTTGTGTACAGGGCCTTCCACACCCAGATAGAGGTACATGGGTATATGGATAGAAAGGTTTAGAGGAAAAGGAGTCCATCATAGGCAAATTGTAGTATCTGGGCTGGATTGAACAAGTTGGTGGAAAGGGCCTGTTTAGTGCTGTAGAATTCGAGGATTAAACACCTATTTTCCCCCCAGTGAGTGGTGATCCAAGTTATAAATGTTCCTCGAGTTCAAGGAATCACACAGTTGTTGACCCATGTGCAGCATAATGATGTGTGACTGGTTTGAATTGGGCAAAAAAAAGCCCACTGGCCCCTGTAAAATTTCAGAGGATGAACATTTTCCTTCTGTTTTATTGGAATCTCTGAAGTAGAATTTTAATACAAATGAATAAACTCACCTTCCTACCCACAACTCCTCTCCGACCACCTTGTCCCTATGAATATACAAAAATACATTTGTTTCAGCTGGGTGATCAAATTCCAATGGTTTTAAATGACATCGCTTTAGTAAAAGAAAATGCAAGGGGTTACAACATTGCAGCTTACCTCGAGTAAGATTCATGATTAATCTGCAATTTTTTTTGAGAGCAATCAACTTTCCATCAAATATATTTGGTTGGGCTAACAGACAGACAAGGTAAAGGTTCCATTATTGTCTCGTGAAACTATATTTAGAATGTAACAGGCTTGAAATTCGTTAGCTTTTGTCTATCATAAGGCAACTTTGTCCAGCACCCCTCACAGAAATCTACAGCAACCTGTGTTCCGCTCCAAGTACTGATCAGGCCTGAGCCTGCTTAGCTTCCGAGATCAGACAGTCTCAGGTGTATTCAGACTATTCGGTACATTAAATAGACAATACCATGATTTTTATGATCAGAAGATGCGACTGGTGGGGTACCACCAGGATGGCATTGGAAAACCAGCTATCACAATCTATATCAGTGGTTCTCAAACTTTGTCCTTCCACTCACATACCACCTTAAGTAACCCCTAGGCCATCAGTGCTCTGTGATGAGTAAGGGGATGTGATGTGAGATGTGAGTGGGATGTGAGTGGGAAGGAAAGGTTGAGAATCACTGCTCTGGACTCAATTGTGACTGAAATATTTTACTTGAGAAAAATGGTCAATGGCCCATTTCCTTTGGATTTCTGAAACTGTGCACATAACGAGTCCATGACCATTTATTGGTGTTCATTGGTATCTATTTATTTATTTAATTCTAAGGGCCTATTTATTTATTTATTTGATATTCCCTGTTAATTTTTAAAGTCAGGTGGGGAGCCCAGTTCGCAGGTGCATGATGTTGGTTGGGCAGTAGAATTTGAAAAGGGAAGGTCCGCTTACCTCGCTGTTGATTTGGTGAGGATGAATTGCTTCAGGAATATAAGGAGTTTTTAAAAAATTCTTAAGAAAGGAATTAGAAAAGCTAAAAGGAGATATGAAGCTGCTTTGACAGGGAAAGTAAAAATAAATCCAAAGGGTTTCTATAAGTATATTAAAATTAAAAGAATAGTGAGAATTTTAAATGATTTTTTTTCTTCAGTATTCACTAAGGAAAAGAATATTGAGCCAGATGAAGTGAAGAAATATGGTAGGGAGGTCAAGGATAATATAAGGATTAATGAGGAGGTAGTGTTGGCTATATTGAAAAAAGATCAAGGTGGATAAATCTCCAGGTCCTGACAAAATGTTCCCTAGGACCCTGAGGGAGGTTAATGATCAAATAGTGGGGACATTGACAGAAATATTTAAAATGTCACTGGCCACAGGGGAAGTGCCCGAGGACTGGAGGGGGCTCATATGGTTCTGCTGTTCAAAAAAGGATGCAAAAGTAAACCTAATAATTATAGGCCTGTAAGTCTGATGTTGGTGGTGGGTAAATGAATGGAAAGATCTTAGATCGTACTTAGAGATGGTATATACAACTATTTGGGAAGACAGGGATTGATTCAGTGTAGTCGGCATGGTTTTGTACATGGTAGATTATTTCTAACAAATCTTATAGAGTTTTTCGAGGAGGTTACTAAAAAGGTTGATGAGGGGAAGGTGGTGGTCTATTTGAACTTTTGTAAGGCTTTAAACCAGGTTCCCCATAAAAGGTTAGTAAGGAAGGTGGAACCATTAGGTATTAATGATGAAGTAGTGAAATGGATTCAGCAATGGTTAGATGGGAAATGCCAGAGAGTAGTGGTGGAAAATTGTTTGTCGAATTGGAGGCCGGTGACGAGTGGATCTGCCTCAGGGATCAGTAGTGGGTCCACTGCTGTTTGTCATATATATTAATGTTCTAAATAATAGGGTGGGAAATTGATTTAGTAAATTTGCAGATGATACAAAGGTTGGCAGTGTTGTGGACAGCGAGGAAGATTATCAAAGCTTACAGGGTAATACAGGACAGTTAGAAGAGTGGGCTGAAAGATGGTAGGTGGAGTTTAATACTGATAAATGTGAGGTGCTTTATTTTGGTAAGACTAATCAAAATAGGTCATATACGTTAAATGGTAGACAATTGAGGAGTGCAGTGGAACAAAGGGATTTAGGAGTCATGTTACATAATTCTCTAAAAGTTGAATCATTTGTGGTTAGGGTGGTGAAGAAGGCATTTAGTATGTTGGCTTTCATAAATCAGCATATAGAATACAGGAGTTGGGATGCTATGTTGAAGTTATATAAGGCATTGGTGATGCCAGATTTGGAATACTGTGTGCAGTTTTGGCCACTGAATTACAGGTAGGATATAAACAGAATAGAGAGAGTGCAGAGGTTTACGAGAATGTTGCCGGGGTTTCAGGGTTTGAGCTCCATGGAAAGGTTGAGCAGGCTGGAACTTTATTCCCTGGTGCATAGAAGATTGAGGGAGATTTGATAGAGGTATTCAAATTATAAGGGGGACAGATTGATGCAATGTGGATAGACATTTTTCCATTGAGAGTGGGGGAGATTCAAACAAGAGGGCATGAATTGAGTGTAAAAGGGGAAATGTTTAAGGGAAACATAAGGGGGAATTTCTTCATGCAGAGGGTGGTGGGAGTATGGAATGGTAGAAGCAAGATCGATGTTAATAATCAAGGAAAGGTTGGATAGGTATATGAACAGGAGAGGTATGGAGGGTTATGGTCCCAAATACAAGTCAGTGGGACTAGGTGGGAGAAGATGTTCAGCACAGATTAGTATGGCCAAACTGGCCTGTTTCTGTGTTGTAAATGGTTATATGGTTATACATCGATTATTGAATATTTTATTCCATTCCTACGACTGAATGTGTTCTCTCATTGGATGCTGAAAAAGCATTCAATCGAGTAGAATGGGAATATATGTTTGCCATGATAAAGAAACTTCGTTTTGGTCGAATTTTTATCAATTGGATTAAATTATTGTATTTTTGCCCTAGCGCTTCAAATTCACAACAATCAACATTTTTTAGGATTTATACGAGAACGTGACAAGGTTTAGAACATTAGAACTTAAGAAATAAGAGCGGGAGTAGGCCAGCCCTCTCATTGAGTCTGCTCCTTCATTTAATAAGATCATAGGTGATCCGATCATTGACTCAACTCCACCTACCTGCTCCTTAAGCTCTTTGCTCTTTGACCTGTGTTTGAAAGCTCTAGCAGTTACTTTGACCTGTGTTTGAAAGCTCTAGCAGTTACTCTGTGTAATAGTAGAGATTTTAGTGGAATAATTAAAAAGGGAATTTAACATAATTAACATCCTTATATGCAGATGACTCTTGCTTTTTTATTTCCAATCCTAAGATTTCTTTACCAAGTATGTTGACTTTGTTTGCTCAATTTAGTCAGTTTTTGAGGTGTAAAATGCATGTTCATAAGTGTGAACTACTACCTATAAAAGGGCTTTCAAATATTTGGGAATCACAATTACAAGAAGGTGTAAAAAAGTGGTTCTCAACCTTTCTCTTTCCACTCACATACCTCTTTAAGTACATCCTATGCCATCTGTGATTGGTAAGGGATTGCTTAAGGTGGTATGTGGATGGGAAGGGAAGGTTGAGAACCACTGTTACTGAAATATTTTGCTGGAGAAAAATGGTAATTGGCCCATTTCCTTTAGAGTTCTGAAACCATGCACATAATGAGTCAATGAGGTACGATCAAAACAGTGATTCTCAACCTTCCCTTCCCATTCACATCCCACCTTAAACAATCCCTTACTAATCACAGCGCGCCAGTGGCATTGGGATTACTTAAAGTGGGATCTGAGTGGAAAGAAAAAGGTTGAGAACCACTCTTGTAAAAATTTATTGAAAGAAAATTTCTCAGGGTTAATTAATCTGATTAGAGTTGTTGTCAGGTTGGTCATCCTTGTGCATGACAATGATTGGATATATTAATGCAATTTTACCAAAATGTTTGTATGTACTTCAATCTTATTCATTCCTAAAACATATTTTAATTCACAGGATTCAATTATTTCCTTGTATATATAGCCAGGTTAACTGCTCTATATGAACAAGGCCTATCTTCAAAGGACCAAATGGAATGTGGCCTTATCTCTTCCAAATTTTAGATATTACTATTGGGCGGTCAATATAAAGAATTTATTATTGCTATTACATTTTGATACCTGATGTTGAATACATCAACATCACATAAAGACTGGGATACCATGCTTGATCTGATGAATAATATTTCATTCTGTGCCCGACATTGTTCTGTAGCATTCACGCTACGCGAGCGTGGAGAAGAATGACACAAACCAAAGCCTTGGAATTGAGACTGGTTTATTTCTCTGACCGTCGCTCTTATATGAGCCCCAGGTGCTGACCTCAGGGTCATGCATCATCGAAGCACTGGCCTGGGACTGTCCGGTGTTCTCGCCAGAGTTCGCCATCTTCCTGCCATGAGGGAGGGCACCCGGGATGATGGCTGCTGTCACCTTCAGGTCCACACAGTTGCCACTTTCATTAGTCATTTTGTGGGCTGGTCCGCATCTCCAGAACCAACGATCAGGCTGTTGTCTGCCCCAGCGTCACGGCGGAGGCATAGAGACCAGCTTATTACAGACCAGATATACTGGTTTCAGGTGGTCAATGATAAAGGTCTCCTCCTTACCGCCGATGTCGAGGATGAAGGTGCCGTTGACCCTGATGACCGTGTTCGGCCCTTCGTGGGGTTGTTGTGGGGGTGGGTGCTGGGCGCCCCTTTGCACAAACACATAGTGACAAGTCTTTAAGTCCCTGGGGACTTTATGTTTGGGATGGCCATGTGGTAGGTGTTGCCATAGGACCACGGACCACAGTTTCCACTATAATTTCCCAAAGGTGGCTGTGGAGTCTTCCAGGCATTTATCGTGAGCCAAGAAATCCCCAGGAATGGTTAAGGGCACACCATAGACCATCTCCGCTGTCAAGCTGTTGAAATCTTCCTTCGGTGCGGTGCAAATCTCCAGCAGGACCCAAGACCATTTGTTCACCAAGTTGGGACCCTTGAGCGGGCCATCAAGATTGCCTTGAGGTGCCTGTGGATACCACTCCACCAACTCATTGGCCTGAGGATGTTACGTCATGGTGTGGTCGAGCTGTGTCCCCAGGAAGTTAGCCAACACTGCTCAGAGCCGAGATAGAAATTGTGCCCCCTGTCCGAGGATAGGAGCTCTGGGACACTAAATCTGGGCACCCATGTGTCGATGAATGCCCTGGCACAGGTTTCTGTGGTGGTATCAGCCAGCGGAGCCACCTCAGGCCACCTCGTGGAGCAGTCAACCATGGTCAGAAGGTATCATGCCCCACAGGAAACTAGTAGCAGCTCCACTATGTCAATATGTATGTGGATGAACCTGCGCCACGCTGGTCAAAGGTCCGTGTGGGTGCACTCATGAGAACTTGTACTTTGGAGGACTGATAGTTCATGCAGGTCTTGGCCCACTGGCTGACCTGGTTATGGAGGCCATGCCGGACAAACCTGTTGGCCACCATTTTGACCATGGCTCGTATTGTCGGATGCACCAGGTTGTGGATGGCGTCAAAAACCTGATGCCTCCACGCAGCCAGAACAATGGGATGGGTTGCCGGTGGAGATGTCACACAGCAGTGTCAGGTTACCTGGGCCAACGGGGACATCCTCAACCCTAAGGCCGGAGATGGCTGTCCTATTCATGGGGATCTCAGGGTCCTGCTGCTGCTCTTTGGCGAGGGCCACGTAGTCGACCCCCTGGGACAGAGCGTGGATCGACCCGATCGCTGAGCATGGTAGAGCATTGGCTGAAACATTGCTTTTCCCCGCGATGTGCTGTAAGTTCCTGGTAAATTCGGACACATAGGACAAGTGTCTCTTGTCATGCTGACCACGGTTGTGATACCTTATGGAAGACGAAGGACAGCGGCTTGTGAACGGTGAAGACCTTGAAATGCTGGCTTTACAAAAAGTAACAGAAAAGTCTTCCCGCCAGGTACAGCACCAACAGCTCTTGGACGAAGGTGCTGTACTTGAGCTCGAGCGGTGGGGGGGGGGGGGGGGGTGGCGCAGAGGTGCCTGCTGAAAAAGGCCAGGGGTTGCCACTGGCCCTCAATGAACTGTTCCATCACACCCCCTTCCACTGTGCTGGAGGCGTCGACTGTCAAGGCAGTAGGTTCCTCCGGTCTGGGGTGGACCAGGAGGGTAGTGTTGGCCAACACATCTTTAGTGCTCTGGAATCCCCTCAAAAACTCATCGTCCCAAGTATTGTCCTTTGACTTGCCCGCCATCAGCATGAAGAGGGAGCGCATGATGCGGCCCACTGCTGGTATGAATCTAGGATAAAAGTTTATCATACCAGTGAATTCCTGTAGCTCTTTTATCATGCGTGGCTTGGCAAAGAGCTGGACCACCTCAACCTTATCGAGGAGATGGATAGCCTTGTATCTGTTTATTTTGTACCCCAGGAGGTCGATGGTGTCCAGGCCGAATTGGCACTTTGCGAGGTTGATCATCAGCCCGAACTCACTCAATCTGGTGCACAGTTGTATCAGGTGGGTGACGTGGTCTTTGTGACTAAGGTTGGTGATGAGAATATCATCCAAATAGATGAATGCAAATGGGAGGTCCCGGCCAAATGCATTCATCAGCCGCTGGAAAGTTTTTGCCGTGTTCTTTAGACTGAAAAGCACGTGGAGAAATTCAAACAAGCCAAAGGGGGTCATAATCGCGGTCTTGGGGCCATCCTGGGGGTGAACTGGGATTTGGTGGTACCCCCAGATGAGGTCCACTTTGGAGAACACGTGCCCCGTGCAGGTTGAAGGTGAAGTCTTGGATGTGGCAAGGGGTATCTGTAGGGTGTGGTGGCAGTAGTTTCTGCATGGTCTCCAACCCCCTGCTGATTTGGGCACTGTGGAGGGGAGAGGCCCAGGGACTGTCAGAGTGCCGCACAATCCCCAGCTCCTCCCTTTTCTTCAACTCCTCCTTTGTGAGGCTGAGCTCTTCGGGAGAGAGTCAGTGTTCCCTGGCGTGGAGCAGGGGGCCCTTGGTCAGAATGTGGTGCCTTACCCTGTGCTTTGGCTCAGCTGGAGAGAACTGTGGCACCACTATAGAGGAGAACTCTGCCAGGATATTCATTGTCCGAGAGTGTTATAGTGTCCAGGTGGGGGGCGGGTAGCTTGGCTTCCCCTGAGGCAGAGTCTGAAAAGTTCTGTCATACAACAAATGCTGTCCCCCTTGAGGTTGACCAGCAGGCAGTGGGCACGAAGGAAGTCGGCCCCCAGAAGCAGTTGCACCACTGCCCCAAGGGTGAAGGCCCATGTAAACAAGCTGTTGCCGAATCGAAGGGGGATGGTACGGGTTCCAAAAGTTCAAATGGAGGAGCTGTTGGCTGCCCTCAGTGCTGGACCCCGCTTGCTGTTGCGGGTGTCAAGGCCTGTGGAGGGTAGGATGCTTATCTCAGTGCTAGTGTCGACCAGGAAACGCCTGCTGGACAAGGGGTCCCAAACTTAGAGGAGGCTATCACATGGGCCAGCCGCTGCAGCCATCAACGACGGATGACCAGGAAGCTTCCCAGAAACCTGCAGGGTGAGCGGCATTGACGGGGCCTCTGCACCACATCACTGATGATAGTAGCAGACCTGTCCTGGGGTATTAACTTGCCTCTCCACTGGTCTTGATCTTGCAGGCGGCTGTTCATGGGATTTACTGATGTGGTCTACGACAGTGCTGGTGTCCTTCTTCGCTCTCCAGAGCATGTCCGCCAAGGCCACAACCTTTTGAAGGTCGCTGAAGTCCTCGTCCGTGAGCAAGGGTCGGATATCCTTGGGTAGCTGCTCCAGAAAGATCTGTTCGAAGAACAGGCGAGGCTTGGGGCCCTTGGTCAAAGAGAGCATCTCGCTCATTAGAGCAGACGGGGCTCTGTACCCCAATCTGTTCGTATGCAGCATTTGGGTGGTGCACTCACGCTGGGTGAGCCCGAACGTGCAGGTTAACAGCTCTGAGGGCCGTGTATTTGCCTTTCTCCAGTGGCTGCCACAGGAATCTACAACCCTTTGCCGCTGTGGCCTGATTGAGGGCACTCACGACTTAGAAGTAGCAGGTGTTGTCAGCGGCAATGTGGTGAAGCTGGAACTGAGTCTCGGCCTGCTCAAACCACACTTGTGACAGCGACACCCAGAACATTGTGAGACCGAGTGGATGGTCACTGGCTCCACCTGGTCCATCATTTTTGGGTCCAACTGCTGGTTGGACCTGTCAGGGTCACCAATGTAGCGTTCATGCTACCCAAGCATGGAGAAGAACAACATGCACACCAAAGCCTTGAAGTTGAGACTGCTTAATTGGTCTGGCCACTGTGCTTATATGGGCCCCAGATGCTGACGTCAGGGCCCTGTGTCAAGAGGAAAATATTTCCTTGAACTTAATTCAAAAAATTAGTAACTTTTACTTCACTGACGAGCAACTTTGATGAAATGGAAAGACAGCAGAGCACCATCTCGTATGCAATGGGTACAGGACATTATGTCTTGCTTGAGTTTGGAGAAAACTAGATAAAACATTAAAGAGATCAAGGTTAAATTTGACAAAATATGGGGCCATTCATGGCCTACTATCATCATTTGAATACATAGGCAGGGATTCTCTGGGGGCTTCCTATCCGATGTCCAGGGGACGAGACTCAATTCTTTATATATTTATTCACCAGTGACCGTGTTTAGTGGGAGGGGTACGATTAGAATGGGGGGGTGTCTTCATTTTTTTTTCTACTTTACGTTATAAATTGAAGAGATGAATCCAAATAGATAACCAACAATGAATGTGTCGTAATATGAGGTGAGGTTTTGATAAGGGGATTTCGACTTTGCTCGACCATGACAATGTATCAATCACTAATGATTCATATTCTGTATGGCATTATAGAAAAGTGATGTAGACAATAAATTCCTCTCTATCAAATTAATTTTAAAAAAATTAAAAAGAAAAGCTACCAGAGAAATGGCTACATTTAATTTCAGTTACAATATTACTGGAAATGTTCGATCTGAAGCTGAGGGAATAAGGAATGGGAACAGTCGAAGATTTTCCTGTCTTTCTTGTGGTTTCCATTTCCTCCCACCCTCTCTCTGAGTTCCAACATGCACATGAGATGTCCAGCTTCACCTCACAGAAGTTTTAGTTTGAAACTTAATTGCCATACGTAATTGAACCGGAGAGTTTAACTGGCCTATCTGAGCAGTCCACCAATCCACATCTATTACTGCCATTATAAAAATAATAAGGAGATTCTTGCATGAATTGCTAACTGAAAACAAAAGATATCTTACTTTGTTTCCTAAAAGGCCAGCCACACCTGGTCTACCGCTTATCCCAAAGTCACCCTGCGGAGAACAACAAAAAGTAAAGGTCATTCCAGCTGTAATCCCCATCATTTTCACACATGGAAATGAGACCATAATGAGAAAGCTCTTGGTTAGAAAATATTTCCTTTGTTAACGAGTCTGTGGCTTCCTTTGTGTTGGCTCACCTGACCTGGCAGAGCTAAACAAACACGTCAGCTGCGTGAAGCTTCACAGCAAGATTTCGATTAGCCTTGCATTCCCATAAATGGGAAGGATTAAAGAATTGATATGAATTATTTCCTCTTGGAAATGTGCAAAAAAACATGGTCATTGTTGTGACTCCCCTCACGTTGACTAGTACCTCCTTAGTGCAAAAGGTTCAGATGGGGCAGCGTACGGTCCAAGAAGGTAGGGAGACAAGCCAACTGGAGGAGAGACCACTCTGGATCCAGTACTAGGTAATCAACCCGGTCAGGTGACAGACTCTCAGTGGGGGAGCATCTCTGAGACCGTGATCTTTAGCATAGCTATGGGCAAGGATAGGAGTGGACAAAATGGGGAAGCGTTTCAGTGGGGAAGGCTAAATTAGGATGGGATTAGGCAGAATAAACTGGAAATACATGCTCTTGGTGAAATGCACAGCAGAAATGTGGAAGGATATTTAGGGGTCGCTTGAGTGGGGTTTGTCCCATTGAGAAGGGAAAAGATGGTAGAGTAAAGGAGCCTTGGTTGACAAGAGAGGTGGGACTGGCAGGCAGGAGGAAGCAGGATGCATACATAACCTTATGGATCCAAGTAAGTGTGAAGTGCTGCACATTGGAAGGACAAACTTGAAGGTGGATACATGGATTCTTAAAAGTGTGGAGGAAGAGAAAGATCTGGTGGGCCAGGTCCATAGATCTCACAAGGTTGCCAGGCAAGCTGATAGGGTGGTTAAGAAGGCGTGTGGTCTGCTCACCTTCATTAGTTGGGGTGGGGAGGCGGGGGGGGGGGGGTCAATTCAAGAGCTATGATGTAATATTGCAGCTCTTAAAAAAAATCTCTAGTTAGACTGCACTTTCGTTCCACTCTATTTAACTCATTACTGGACGGATATGGGTGTCTTAGTGAAGTTGCAGAGAAGACTTTCCAGGATGTTGCCTGGATTGGTGAACATGTCTTCTGAAGCAAGGTTGGGAATTTTCCCTTCGGAGTAACCAAGGACGAGAGGTGGATAAGATTATGAGAGACTTAGATAGACGGCTCCTTTTGCTTGGGGTGACAACAGCAAATACCAGAGGACATCTGTTTAAGCTGAAAGGAGGAAAGTTTAGGGGAGGTGTCAGCCAGCATATATTTTTTTAAACACAGGGAGTGGTGCATTGCTAGGGTGTAGAGGTGGAGGCTGGTACAATAGGGACATTCAAGAGACCAATAGGCATAAGGATTCTGGGTTCTGGGTGAGAGGTGGGGAAAGGATTAGATTGGTGTGGAATGGATTTACATCAGTTAGCATTTTATTGTGGGGTGAAGGGCCTGCACTATGTTCTGGGTAAGTGAAATAGACACTGAGCCATCATGAACCAATTGACGGGGGGAGGATTGCTGGTCCCACTATGTCCCACAATGCTTCAACCTCATTACATGGATGGTTGAAAAAGCACCCAACTTTCCACCTACATACATGTCTGCAAATCCATCCTGACATCTGTGCTACATGCACAACATTCTCAATAGAGGACATAGTGCGCTGTCTCGGAAATCCATGCCGACTAGCCAGGAGCAAAGAGTTTACCTGGATACCTCTTGACCCTTTTTCACCCTTCTTTCCTCGGAGGTAATTATCTCTACCAGGATTGCCCTGAAACATAAAGCAGGTGCAAGTTACACACAAAATCAACAGAAGACATTTCTCCTCCTGCAAAACAGTCTCTGATCAAAAAGGTTAACCCCTCTCTCCAGAATGTGCTTGATGTTCCGACATTTTCTGGGTCTTTCACTTTCTTTGCTTTCCTTGTCGTATGCTTTCCGGACCTTGGTGGCAATCTCTTCATATATCAAAGGAAAAATTATATTTATCACCACATGCATAATGTCTTAAGAAACCATCAGGTGAGGCGAAAAGAACAGTCGAGGCCAATCATTCCAGACACAGACTGCAATTGATGGAGTTCATTACCTGCAGTTCTGGTGCAGCTTTGAGAACTCCAGCATGAGACTGAAAGAGTTGCCAGCCAATGAGAAAGAACATTTTGGAAGTGGTGGCTGAGGTCACCGCTTGTAAGTGCGTGCAAAGGGGGAGGAACATCACTGATGTCAGAGGGCTGGAGGAAGTGCAGTGCTGGGGTAGCTGGCGGCAGTCCACAGTTTCCTTTTGGCTAAAGTGCAGTCTGTTTTTTTTTAATTTCCTGCATAGCTTTGGGCAATCCTTTTAGGCTCTGGTCTGCCGACTTGCTTTAGATCAATGGTTTCCACTCACATTCCACCTTAAGTAATTCCTATGCCATTGGTGCTCTGTGATTAGTAAGGGATTGCTAAAGGTGGGATGTGAGTGGGAAGGGAAGGTTGAGAGTCACTGCTCCAGACCCAAGTGTGACTGAAATATTTTGCTAGAGAAAAATTGCCATTGGCCCGTTTCCTTTGGAGTTCTGAAAGCGTGCACATAACGAGTTAATGAGGGACAATTGAAACAGTAGGTTTCAAACTTTTTCTTTGCACCTTAAGCAATCCTCTACTAATCACAGAGCACTGATGCCACAGAGATTACTTAAAGTGGGATGTGAGTGGAAAGAAAAGGTTGAGAACCATTGGTTTAGATGGAAGCAAGGAGAAAGTGCACCTGGGAATATGGACAGAGCCAGTTAACAATGAAATGCTGGAGGAACTCAGCCGGTCTGTTCAGATCTATAGGAGACAAAGATCTATTACCGACGTTTCAGGCCTGAGCCCTTCCTCAAGGGAAAATCAGAAAAGGCAGAAGCAGGAGATATCAGAATTCAAACAACGGGAGAGGAATCCAGACCAACTAAAGGTGTTAATTGGATGTGAGAAGGGATGAGGTAAAATTTATCATGTCTGTGTGAAAGACGACAGGGATTAGAAGGGAGTGGGGTTAATGAAAGCCAGAGGTCAATATTAAGGATATCTGGTTGGAGGGGGCCCAGTCAAAAGATGAGGGGTTGTTCCTCCAATTTACAGGTGGTCTTAGTCTCGCAGTGTATGAAACCACAGACAGACAAGGGAATGGGATGGAGAATTGAAGTGGGTGGCCACTGGGAGATCCACACATAGTCCTCGACTACGCGATCTTCCAGTCTGCGTCCAGTCTCTCCGATGTGGAGGAGACCACAGAGGGAGCATCGGATGCAGTAGATGACTCTGGGAGATTCATAAGTGAAATGTTGCTTCAATTGGAAGGACTGTTTCGGGCCCCAAATGGTGCTGAGGGAGGAGGTGTGAGCATCTCCTGTGGTCACGGGGGTAGGTGACAAAGGGGTAATTAGTGGGGAGGGAGGAGTGGGCAAGGGAGTCACAGAGGGAGTGGATCCTGCAGAAGGCGGACAGGAGAATATGTGTCTAGTGGTGGGATCACATAGTAGGTGGCAGAAATGGCAGAGGGGGATGTGTTGGATGTGGAGGCTGGTGGGGTGGTAGGTGAAGACAAGAGGAATCCTGTCCTTGATGAATGTGGGCATGGAGGGGGCCAGGGCAGATGTGCAGATAATGGAGGATATGTGGGTGAGGGCCAAGTTGATGGTGGTAGAGGGAAAGCCACTTTGTTTGAAGAAGGAGGACATCTCTGATGATCTGGCATGGAAGTCCTCATCCTGGGTGCAGATGAGATGGAGGAATTGAAAGAATGGAATCCTTGCAGGGGACAGGGTATGAAGAGGTGTAGTTGAGGTGGCTGTGGGAGTTGGTGGGTTTGTAGAAGATGTCTGTGAGAGTTAGTCTCCTGAGATGGAGACAGAGAGATCAAGGAACAGGAGAGTGTTATTCTAGATGGACCAAATGAATTTGAGGTCAGGGTGGAAGTTGGCAGCAAAGTGGATGAAGCCAACGAGATCATCGAGGGTACAAGGCAGCACCAAAGTAGTCATCGATGTAGCAGCTGAAGAGTTGTAGACATAGATTTCTATCCTAGAGGGCAGTCGGACTGTCTTTTCCGATTTTTCCTTGAAGAGGGACTCAGGCCCGAAACGCCAGCAATGTATCTTTGTCTCCTGTGCATGCTGTAAAGACCGACTGAGTTCCTCAAGTATTTCGGTGTGTTAACTAACTCTGTCCACATTCAAAATTTAAGATTCCATTTATTGTCATAGTAATAAAACAGACAGATTCACCATCGACAGAAATTGCCTGAAGCACCTCTTACAGTCAGGGAGAGAGAAGCAAAGATGAATCCCCCTCCAGAGTCATTGACTGTCTGTAGATTCTTCTCCAGCCAGTTCGAGCCAGTCTCCAGCAGTCCACAGCCCGATGCGGGTCTCCCGACAGCAGTCTCTGGCAGCCCACAGATTCCATGGGTTCCTCTCCTTGAGTCATGAGCAACCCTTCGCAGAGCCCCCTCACTGGTCCACCACCGTGGTCCCCGGCCCCGCTGGTCATCACCTCTGCTTCTCCCTCTCAGACGGTGCATGATCTTCCTTTCCTGTGGTGCCCTGCTTCAGTCCTCCGCTTCCCCGGAGCCAGCAGTCCCTCATTGCTGCTGTCAATTAATAGGCACCACCATCTTGGATGCAGACCCCGAGGTCCGCAGGAGCTCAGGTAAAGACCACCGCCAGCTCCCTCAATGGACCATTCAAAGCCCGTGCAAAGCCGATGCCAGTTGACTGGGTGACTGGTCCCCATGGGCGTGCTGCATCTCTGCACCCCGCGGCGGCAGCGCCACCTCTACAGCGGCTCTGGCAGCGCCGCTACCTTCATGTTCCCTGGTGCACCTCCTCCTTGCTTCCACCTGAAGCAAGTCGGCAGGGCAGAATTTAAAGGGATTGCCCAAAGCTGTGCAGGAATTAAAAGAAACAGACTGCACTTTAACCTAAATGAAACCGTGGACTGCCGCCAGCCACCCCAGCACTTCGTCCAGCCTTCTGATGTCACCAACATTCCTTCCCCTTCTCACGCACTGGCAAGTGTTGATCTTAGCCACATTGCTTCTTCCTCTCGTCTTCAATCTATCTATTGATTTTAAAATACAATAAACAATAAGAGAATGAGGATACATAATTAAAAAGATTGCAATATACGACAATCAGTATGTAATAACAGTATCTTCATTTCCCCGTCGTCATCAAAGAGAAAAAAATTCACCTTATAGTAAAAATCTTTATACTAAATATAATGAGGAAAGAGGAAAGAAAAAAAAAATCTGGAAAGCCTTGGATCAGTGTTTATCAAATATAAGAAGCCCGGTCCTGCAAGCCAAAATTTTTGAAAATATATTTGAAAAAACATTTACTACTGATATTGATCTATAAGAAGCACAAGAGGTAGAGTCTTTATCCTTTTTAAGAATTAAACAAATTGATGCTTCGTTAAAAAAAATTGGGGCAAGATTCCCAAAGAAATAGAATCCTTAAACACTTTATATTACCAAGGGCCAAGTAGGTTCGAAAATTATTTTTAAAAACTCAGCCGTGTATCCATCTAGAACAAGTGCCTTGCCCGACTGAGGAGAAGTAGCAGCTTTAAAAATCTCTTCCTCAGAGATAGGTTCCCCTGGAGATGTACAATCATTATGAAGCAATTTAGGAATATCCAATCGTCCCAGGAAATTATCCATTGAACTTGAATGAGCTGGAAAATCAGGTTGGTATAAATTGGAATAAAATTCGTGGAACACCTGATTTATTTCATCATGATCAGTAGTTAGGTTTCCATCTCACTTACAAATCCTCACAATCTGTCTTTTAACCAAAGCAGCTTTCAGTTGACTAGCCAATAGCCTAACCGATTTCTCCCCATGTATGTAAAACCGATTTTTAGTTTTAAGAAGATGACTTTAAATTGGGTAAGTTAAAAGCAGATCATGTTGCATCTCCAGTTCGACTCTCTCCTTATAAAGGTCAGAGTTAGGGCCAACTGAGGGCCATATTGCTTCTCGTTGGCTGGAAATTCTCTCTTGCTCATGCTGGAGTTTTCAAAAATGCTTCCAAAGTTGGACCAGAACTGCAGCCTTATGGTTTTCTTGAGTTTCACCAGGTGCTCTCTGCTCCTCATTCTGCATTTGGACTGTTTGACTGAAGTTCAGGCTTTTCATATTCCTCTCAGTGGCTGTGTTGTGGCAAACAACCATCCTGCCAGAACAACACTTTGGTGTGCACCAGTCGATAAAATAAGTATTTTCCTCTCAGCCCTAAATCTGTTGATATTGTTTATAAAATATCATTTGACCTTGAGAAGCTGGCCTCTTACTCTCATACCATTAACAAAATAGTTCTGTAATCATTCTGGAGAAATTTCAAGAAGACAAATTGTGGTAGTTCAGCAGTTCAAAAACTTTAAATTTTGAATAATTTTGATAAGATCTGAATCATGCACTCAAAGATCAAGCTGTGTAAAATAGTGAAAGGATTCAAGAGGGGAGACGCAGAGGAATTCTACTCTCTAATGGATGGGGTTCAAATGAGGTCACACAATTTTGAACATTCATCACCACAGAAAACTGGAAGAAGCCAAGAATTTACCACGCCGAAGACTGAGAATCCCAGTGCAACTGGTATGGTCGTGATCAACAAATTATACTGCACACCAAGTGGTATGAAAGTGTGAGCAGGTAAATGGGATGTAAACAGATGCCCCATGGGGTCTGAACATGCTGTGATGGCCCCTTGTCCCTGGTAATTAATGGCCAGTCTGCTGGTTAAGGGCCCAGTGTGAAAGCTCCTTAGTCGACAGGCAGGCAGTTCAATCAGGGTGGGGATGGACCGCCCAGAATGGTGCTACCTATCATCCCCGGCAGTTGATGAAGCCTGTGTGCCAATTAGCCCAGTGTGAAAGGTATATGGACTATCCAGGGACAAAGTAGTGACGAATTGATGACGTTTCTGCGTGAGTGCAGGAACATGAAGAAAACAAAAGATTAAAAGAAGGTATAAACTTTCCCGACATATATAAACTTTTATAAATTTCTAAGGGACTGTGGAAAAGTCGGAGTGGGATGTGGGGGGTGAGAGAGAGAGCGCAAGTGTGATGGCGGACCTGTCCTCCCAGAATTCCATTTGACAAAAAAAAACACCTCCATGAGTGCTCCAGACATACAGATCTTACTCTGCCACACAGAATTCAGGGAGGGAAAGTCAGGCAATCTTCATAAATTGTGTTCTATTGCTGCTTGGACTTTGCCATGGTCTTTATAAATTGTGCAGTTATTTGTTTTATACCACTTTTCCAAGGCCTTTAATAAATTTATGAAGGTTTATAGGTCAGCATAACAGGGGCTGAAGGGCTCATACTGTGCTGTACATAAAGCTTAATTATGTTATAATTAATTTTGTTCAAATATACAATCATAATACATTGATCAGGATTTAGGGCAGGTCCATCATTGCTCGATGCGTTACTCAGACGTTACCAGTGGAAGATAGAATTCCCTATCCCCAGGGAAGCCTTGTTATGGGTGTGAAAGAACACAGAAAATCGGTTAAAAGTGATCCAGTGTGAACGGCAAAAATGGCTTTCTTAACCAGCATGCCGAATGGCCAATCTACTGGTTAGCTAGTGTGAGAAGGGGCTACTCTCTCTAACCTTTTTCTCATCTCCCTCTATTTATGTGCCCTCTGTGTAGTTCACCCATGATTAACAAGCCCACACCACTCTTGCCCAGTAGCACATGTGAAATCTTGTCCCCATACCCACTCCTAGTTTCTTGCAGTGCATAAAAACGCTGGAGAAACTTGACAGGCTGTACAGGAGGGAGACAAAGACAGTCAACATTTCAGGCCTGAACCCTTCACCAGGAAGGTGGAAGCACAGGCCTGAATTTTAAAAAAAAGATGAGGGGAGGGGGCAGGAGAGGAGGAAGGGAAAGGGAGAGGAGCACAGGTCGACAGGTAAGAGGCGGATAGAAGCTGGGGGAGAAGTTATAGGAGCAGGAAAAGGAAAGAAAGAAGTGGAGACCAGGAGGAAAGGAAGGAAGAGACTGGGGAAGGGAGTTTGTGGATATTGGAGAAGTCGATATTGATGCCGTCTGGCTGAAGACTGCTGGGTCACATTTACTAACACTGTGCTCCATCTGCCCGACCTTTGCCTACTCACCTTTATCCTTCTGCAGCCTCTCCACACCGTCTGTACAATTTGCTTTTCCACTCAATTTACTACCATCTGCAAGCTTGGCTACACGACTCTGTCCCCTTTTTAGAAAGGATCTGTGAATATTTGCAGAAGATTGCCAGGCCCAGGCTATCACCAGAGAAGTACAGTGGGCTATTTTGTGGAATAGCAATGTGTGTTTCAATCAGAAATGCAAGGACTAAACCATCAGAGCCTGCAAGTCCAGGAGAATCAGAGAATAGGTTTCCAAGTCACAGGGTACAATGAACCAAAAGATCAATTCTTACAGCTCCTCTGCCCTTCGGCTATTGAATACCCTCTGCAGAATGAATGCAAATGTATCGGATGAGTCAACCCAAGGAAGATGGTCTGATTTTAAATGAACAGACTGAAAATTGGGTTGGTTTCTGCTAAAGGTGAGCATTTTCCCAACCTACCCCCCACCCACCCCGTGCCCATTCAATAGTCTTCCATGCAGGCAGAGAAATCTTTGCTACATTCCTTTGCCCTTGAAGGGACTGGCTTTGCACACCTCAGTGGTATCTTAGACTTGAGCTGAATTGTGCTTGTTCATTGTCTGACGATGATGCTCAGCGTTCACTGTGGACTTACCCGTACTTTACTGCACTCAAGTTGTAAGGAGAAAGTGCAATCTTTCGGCTACAATCCAGACACGTTCATTTGCCCGCCAAGTTTGCCGCTGCAGACCGCAAGGAAAACTGTTTCCCGTGCTCTGCCACAGCTGCCAGACTGACATGTGCTATTTGCCCACAGCTGAGGCCCTTTTCAGGTACCGGCGGCTGGGCGAGCCAAGCCCGGGGATTTGAAGTCAGAGTTGCCTTCTCCTAGCCTTTCCCTGAAGAGGCAAAACCTGCAAGGCAGCGGGGCTATAGGTTATCGGGATGTAAACTGGGCAGCATGGACTTGTGGGCTGAAATGGCCTGTTACCATGCTGTTTGTCTACATTTAAATTAAAACTTAAATTGAAGGGAAAAAAATCAATAAAATGCAAAAGTAAAAGTAGGAATTCTTAAATGAGTCCCTGGTTGAGTTTGTTGTGGAGGAGTCTGATAGAGAAAGTTCATCCGAGGAATGGTGATTTATCGTATTTAAATTTAAATTTAAATGTAGACCTACAGGGTGGTAACAGGCTATTTCACCCCATGAGTCTGTGCTGCCAAATTTATGTTATTTATAGCCTCATCTTTTAATTAGAAGCTGAAAAATGCCTGTAAATCAGAACTAAAGAAAATACTGATTGCAAACCAGTATTTTCCCAAGAGAATTTTAAATCTACATTTGTTATTCATGCTCATCAGAACTCAGCATGTAGAAGCTGAGAAATGCTTTGATTTTTACTAAATGATGCTGTAAAGGCACATTCAAAGAAACAGGATGTACAGACAACAGTGAAAATTTTTGCTTTCATTAATTACAACTGAAGTCCAATGGAAAGGGAAGACAGCAAGTTGCAAAACAGAAGTTAACCAATTCCTCTAATTATTACTGCAACTAGGTTAAGTTAAAATAATCCCTCCACATGGATGGCCCCCAAAAGTGCCACAGCATTCTCTTTCATCTGATTTAAGTACTATTTCAGATTTATTGTTAGGGTGTGTACATGATCTCACATGCAACCCTGAGATTCCTTTTTCCTGCGGGCGCAGCGGAATTATGGGTAGTGCAAAAACTCAACTCAATGTACACAGTGCAATACAGAGTGGGCGGCAGGGTTGGAGTAGCGGTGAGCGAGACGCCTTTACAGTGCTAGCCATCGGGACCAGGTTTCAAATCCCGCACTGTCTATAAGGAGTTCGCACGTTCTCCCCGAGTCTGAGTGGGGTTTCCCAGGGGGCTCCGGTTTCCTCCCACTGTTTGAAATGCACCGGGAGGGAGTTATAGGCTCTCTCTCTCACTCTCTCTCTCATGGCCCATCCTTTCGTAAGCGAAGATGAACACGGTGCCTTGTAGCTCTTATGTCCTCACAGAACTTTTGTTCTGTTTTCCATGGAGCTTGAGGCACCATGTGCCAGGGCAAGGACTTGGAGGCGAGTGCTTGCCCAGGACAAACACCTCCCTCTGGGTCCCATGCCACTGGGCCTGGTGGAGTGTGAGGCACAACAGCCAGAGTGACATGGGATTGCCCCGCAGTGGTCTGTTCCAAGACCGTGCTCACTGGCCGTTGTCCTTCCGGATCCTTCGCCCGCCAGGTTTGCCGCTGCAGACCACAAGGGAAACTGTTTCCCGTGCTCTGCTACAGCTGCCAGACTGACATGTGCTATTTGCCCATAGCTGAGGCCCTTTTCAGGTACTGACGGCTGGGCGAGCCAAGCCCGGGGATTTGAAGTCAGAATTGCCTTCTCCAAGTCTTTACCTGAAGAGGCAAAACCTGCAAGGCAGTGAGGCTATAGGTTAATGGGGTATAAATTGGGCAGCATGGACTCGTGGGCTGAAATGACCTGTTATCGTGCTGTTTGTCTACATTTAAATTAAAAATTCAATTGAAAGGAAAAAAAATCAATAAAATGCAAAAGTAAGAATTCTTAAATGAGTCCCTGGTTGAGTTTGTTGTGGAGGAGTCTGATGGAGGAAGTTCATCCGAGGAATGGTGATTTATCATATTTAAATTTAAATTTAAATGTAGACCTACAGAGTGGTAACAGGCTATTTCACCCCATGAGTCTGTGCTGCCAAATTTATACCCAATCGACATACAACCCCCCCCCCCCACCCAGTACGTTTCTAATGATGGGAGGAAACTGGAGCTCCCCCCTCCCCCAGGGAAAACCCACACAGACACTGGGAGAACGTGCAGAGTCCTTACAGACAGTGGGATTTGGACCCCGGTCCCGATTGCCGGCACTGTAAAGATCCTACCCCAACCCTGCTGCCATTTTTATTTAGTTTTACTCAGATTTGACGAGTGTCTTATTGCAGAGTCCACAGAATTTTGAAGGGCAACACCAGGAATGCTGTGACGATGAGAACAGGTCAGGGGCTGAGCATCTATGTGATGAATGACCCATGAAAATTCTTCCACCATCCACAAGGTAATGTTCAGGACTATGATAGAATACACCCCACTGACCCCAAAGAGCACAGTTCCAAAAGCTTTCAAGCAGTCCAGTTGACCAAAGTTGGCTAAAACATTACAGCAGAATGCAGTCACTGCAGTGCATGGTCTCTACTAGATGTAAAGGCAACAGCTCACTAATGTTTATGTACCATCCAAACTACAAACTCATCCGGGAAGGAGTCCACCAGATGCGAGGGATAGTATCAGAACAAGTTCCTCTTCAAGTCATGCAACATCTCAACTGTAATAATCACCACTCCTCCTTCATTGGGACAAAATCTTGGCACTCTTGAGGGCGTAGGGCACCTTCGAGCTCGAGAAGGCAGTTCACTATTACCCTGGCAAGAGCAATTAGATGAGAAATTAAAGCGAACCTTGCCAATGAGACCATTCTTGGAGGAATGATTCAAGTGAGATGGAACTGCCATTCACTTTTCTGCACTCTCCTTGTACCGGGCATACTTTCATGATTATGCAAAATAAACCCCTTCAGACTATCAGAGAATTCCTGTCAGACCCATTCCCCACTTAGTTTTGCATATTAATATTCATTGGCCACTCCTGATCTTCCTACTGCTAATGTGCACTACGGCCAGGTTTCAGTAAGGACACAGTACCAATTAACAGAAAACGCCAAAGATTACAGCACAGCACAGGCCCTTCGGCCCAACATGTTGTTCCAACCCATATGTACCTACCAAAAATACTAAACTGTCCCTACCACACAAACCTCTATTTCTTTTCATCCATGCATCTGTCTAAGAATCTCTCAAATGCCCCTAATATTCCAGCCTCCATCTCCGGCAAGGCATTCCAGGCACCCACAACTTTCTGTATGAAAAAACTTACCCCTGATGTCTCCCCTCTATTTCCCTCCCTTCACTTTGTACACATGTCCCCTGGTGTTTGTTGATCCTGCCTTGGGAAACAGGCACTGGCTGACAACCCTATCTATGCCTCTCATACTCTTGTAGACCTCTATCAAGTCTTGTCTCATCCTTCTTCGCTCTAAAGAGAAAAGTCCCAGCTCAGCTAACCTTGCCTCATAAGACATATTTTCCAATCCAGGTAACATCCTGGTAAAACTCCTTTTCACACACCCTTCCTGTAAAGCAGCGACCAGAACTGAGCATAATATTCCAAGTATGGTCCCATGGGAGATCTATCAAGGTGACTTCAGGATGTGAGAGGAAATCAGTTCGCCCAGTGGAGAGTCATGCAGTCACTTGAAGAACGTGGAAACTCCACCCAGACTGCATGAAAGCTCAGGATTGAATTCACGTTGCTTAGAACTATGGCAGAAACAATTACTTTGATTATCAGATCCCTTCTGACTAGCAGATATAGGAAAACTAGGGTTCAAGTATGGTCCTCAAGCACCTGCGAGCTACTGAGGGAGTGACATTCCACTGACAAATCTATTTACAAGAAAAAAATTGATTCAGAAAAAAAGTTAAATTAATCCATCACAGTGACACAGTTAAGTAAAACTGGGAAATGGCATCTAAATAAGACCATAAGACATAGGAGACGAAATAGGCTATTCAGCCCATCATTCAATCACGAGTTGATCCATTTTCCTACTCAGCCCCACTGCCCGGCCTTCTCCCATAACCTTTGATTCCCTAAATTTCTGCCTTAAATACATCCAATGACCTGGTCTCCGCAGCCACCTCTGGCAACAACTTCCACAGATTCGCCACCCTCTGGCTGAAGAAGTCCCTCCGCTTCTCTGTCCCAAGTGGACGCCCTTCAGTCCTGAAGTTGTGCTCCCTTGTCCTAGACTCTCCCACCTTGGGGAACATCCCGTCTGCATCTACTCCGTCCACACTTCCCAACATTCAAAATCAGGCAAGTCAAACTGAACATTCAATATCCATCTCAGTACAAATATTCACCAAGTCCTGACTAAAGCAGGGATCCAAATTGTTTCTCAACATGTTTGTGCATACAAAACAATGATGGTGTCAATTTAAAATTATGTTGTACGCCTAAGTAATGCAAAATGAGGCATAGTCTACTTACACGGTCCCCTCGTAGGCCAGGATCTCCACGCTCACCTTTGTGTCCTTGAGCACCTTTACTTCCCTGCAGAATTAATGTGATAGGTTAATGTTTCCAGGCATCCGATGGAATTTTCTGAAAGTTACTGGAAAAAGATCTCTCTTTTGGTATTTGAGTTATCTATTTATGTTATTTTTAGTTATTGAAACATGTAACTTGACTGACCAGCGCTCAGAAATTGAGATGAAAATTCAAATATCCCTCAAACTTTGAAAGGGGGAGACAAGTTAACATTGTGATTTATAAAAGCGCATTCGTCAGCTTTGTGAGTGGATTCAGGATGGACTGTATATATTAAAAACAACAAGGAAATTGTGGTCAAGATTTTAAAATTGCCACAAGTCATTTTTATAGAATAAAAAGTGTGTGAGAGGATAATGGGGATAAAAAAAAAACAGTGCTTGACATTGTTAGGGGAGATTGGTATTGTCCTGCTTTGGATGCAGAGAAGATTTAGTGTGTTCAAATTCAAGTATTTCTGTAGATTAAATAATAAGACACCTCTAGAGATTCATCCCCGTTTTGACTGGACTAAAATGCGCCCTACAGTAACCTGCCTGGAAGCAAAGCGGAAACAGGTTCAAGATAAGGAAACTGGATGTGTGCATTGAAAAAGAATGAAAAGATGATGGTTAGAGTGTGGTGGGAAATGACAAACAGTACTTTTGACAGTCTTATCATAGACACAATGGACCAAATGTCCTCCTTCCCTTCTGAGCTGTTTGATTCTCAGGTTCTCAAGGGGGTCATTCAGCTCATTATTCAGGGCAGTGGTTGTCCGCAATAGGACCTCATGTTCTGATCATACTTCTCTGTAGTTTTTTTTTTAATATTTATCTATCATCACCCGATATGTCATCACTGTCAAAACTTCAGGAAGCAGCATGTTCAACCTAGCAGTTAGTGCAACACCGTGACAACATCAGCGACCAGAGTTCGAATCCTGCGCTGTCTGTTAGGAGTTGGTCTGTGCCTCCCCATGCCCAGGTGGGATTTCCCCGGGGCCTCCCACTGTTCAAAAAGTATAGGGGGGTTGTGGGTAAAGGGTGGCACAGGCTCGTGGGCCGAAAGGGCCTGTTACCGTGCTGTAGGTCTAAATTTAGAAATTTAAATTTAAGGAGGTATATTCATTCTAAAACAAACTTGATCATGATTAAAGGAATAGAAAACGAAGCCAGAGAAATTTTGAACACATTAATGGTCCGTTTATAATGAAATAATTATCAAATTCCTCTTTTAATGTGGTTTAATTATTGGCTGAATGCTTGATTTTGATCGAGTATGAGCTCCCATTTTCATTTCCATTTTAGTGGGACTGTCACTTTAAGAGTCAACAAATCAAGCTGCAAACCCTGCAAGCTTTGGAGATGACTGTGGGCTGATTACAGACTGGGACAGCATGTCCTCATTTTGCTACTTCTGAAGAAAATAAGGAAGTGTTCCAGGGACCAATATATTAAAGAAAAAGTACATTGTTTAATCAGGGGGCCATTTTAAGGCAGCAGCACAGGGGCAGCAGCTCTTTGAGGAATACTGTGCTGAAGCGGCTTTGTGTGGCCAAAGGAAAGGTCACTTTTGAAGGGGACTCATTGAATCCCACTATGGCCAAGGGAAAGGGCACTTCTATTTTTTAAATTATTATTTTATTTTTCACACTATGAACCATATCATCCAAAATATGTACAAACATTTCTCATTAAATTTACACAGTGGTCTTTTCTCCCTTTTTTCCCCTTTTCCTCCCTCCCCTATACACATCCCCTCCAAAATCCATAAATATTCAACATATACAATATAATAAAACCATAAATCAATATCTTCACACAAAGGAAAATAAACAAGAAAAATGCGTCATCTATTTATTACACACTGAATCTAGTTGTTTTGTCTTCTTATCATAGGGAAAGGACACTTCTGAGGGAAATCATTTAAACCCCATCTTGACCATTGTAATGGTCATTTTGGCTGACCCACAAAAGGGTTCTATAAGCTTTGTGAAAGCCATTGACTTTGTTTGCCCTAGAAAAGGAAAAGAGAAATTTTGACTACCACTCATCTGAAAGGGCATTTCTTGGGAAGCAACTCAACAAGGATTTCATGAGTTGACAGCAGTCTGTCACCCTGGTCTCTCCCATCTCATTCGTAAACACATCTTTGCATGAATTTAAGAGTTTGCATGTCAACATTGAATTTCTGAGACTGCATTTCGAACTCATATTCCAGAATTGTGCCTAAGCTGTAATGACTTGGGGTATGTCTACACACACACACACACACACACACACACACACACACACACACACACACACACACACACACACACATTTGCGCATAGGTGGGAATTAAGTTAGATAAGTTTAAATAAGTTAGATAAGGTGTTATATTATTGGTAATTAAATATATTATTTTAAATATAACACTGTCTTGGCTAATTTCAGTTGCTTTTGTCTGAGTACGTAACAGTGCTGCGTGCATGTTCTAAACTCAATAGACATGTAATTCAAAGAAAATGTAGTTACTGAATTTCCATCAGCCCCCTTTTCTCCACTGACTCCAGGAATTCCAAGTTCTCCCTGCAAAATAATATTTTGGATTCATTTATCAAATGCATTCAATGAAGAAGCAGAGGTCACAAAGAAACAGACAATGAAAAGGGTGCTTACATTTAAATAACATTTTTCCACAACATCAAAGTAGCTAGAAGCATGCTGCAGCTAATGAAGGGCTTTTAAAGAGTAGCTACCACTTCATTTGGGGAAACACAGACACTCCCACAAATGTTATTGACCAGAAAAGTCATTTTGAAAGTGTTCACCAAGGGTTAGACAGAGAGTCAGAAACAAAGAAAAATCTCCCATATTCTTTGACCTTTCCCAGTTACCAAAGGCCACTATTCTTGATCTCTCAATAATGATTCTTTGACATATATTTTCTGAGCCATATTTAACCCAAAGGTTTCATTCTGGAAGTGAAGGTAAATGCTACCACAGAATTATTAACACAGTAATTTGTATAACATATATATTAACTCAAGAGAGTACAGCTGGAGGTTACATCCTGTGAGTGAGTTCTAACTACAAGATAAATCTGACTAACAAGGTTAGCGCTGTGGTATTACAGCTCCATTGACCCAGATTCAAATCCAGCGCTGTCTATTTGTGCGTTTTCCCCTGACTTGCGCGGGGACTTCAGTGTCTTTCTACCCTCCAAAAACATATTGGGTTGAGAAGTAAATAACTTTTGAGCAGAGTGTTGCTGCAAACTGGAAAGGCTGTTAAAATCCCACTTCAAGGATTTGAGCACAAAATTCAGGACTTGCATTCCCACAGGGGGTGGCCAACCTTTTAATTCTTAATTTAGATATGCAGCACGGTAACAGGCCATTTCAGCCCACAAGTCCGTGCTGCCCAATTAACCTACACCCCAGTATGGACTCGTGAGCCATAATGGTTTGGTACCATCTAAATTAAAAATTAAAATGATGCCCACCCCCACTGCATAGTCAAAGATGCCATCTTTGGGCAAAATAAATCCCACGGAACCACAAGGACAAAGGAGTGGCCCAAGTGTTCTGACTAACATTGATCTTTGATCAAGATCCTCCTCAAATAAAAGGTCATTACTGCTTGTGGGAAGAAAAAAAAAATTACAGAATGCTGGAGCAACTCAGTAGGTGTCACAGGACACTGCAAGTCCAGCTGAGTTCCTCCAACATTACTCTGTTTTTACTACAATTGCGTGGTCTGCAGACTTTCATGCTTCATTCCTTGTTTTGCAGGATTTATCTCCTGCAGTTCACATCGTACGAGAGCATCTACATCAGTGGTTTTCAAGCAGCCCCTAATCTCACATACCCCACTTTACATAATCCCTATGCCATCGGTGCTCTGTGATGAGTAAGGGGTTGCTTATGGTGGGATGTGGGTGGGAAGGGAAGGTTGAGAATCGTTGCTCTAGACCCAATTGTGACTGAAATATTTTGCTTGAGAAAAATGGTCATTGGCCCATTTCCTTTGGAGTTCTGAAACCATGCACATAACGAGTCAATGAGGGATGATTAAAACAGTGATTTTCAAACTTTTTCTTTCCACCCACATCCCACCTTAAGCAATCGCTTACTCATCACAGAGCACCTATGGCATAGGGATGGGGCAAGAGGGGAGGTCATCCACGGGCATTTCCCCCTCAAACGAGGTGATTCCCCCCCATATGGTCATGGCCATTGCTCCCGTCAGACCCACCCCACCCCCTCCCACATCACTAGCATCTAGGTCAGTGGTTTTCAACCTTTTTCTTTCCACTCAACATACTACTTTAAGTAATCCCTGTGCCATAAGTGATTAGTAAGGGATTGCTTAAAGTGGGATGTGGGTGGGAAAGGGAAGGTTAAGAATCACTGCTCTAGACCCAATTGTTATGGAAATATTTTGCTTAAGAAAAATTGTCATTGGCCCATTTCCTTTGGAGTTATGAAACTGTGCATCTAATGAGTCAATTAGGTACGAATAAAAGAATGGTTTTAAAACTTTTTCTTTCAACCCACATACCACCTTACTAATCACAGAGCACCAATGGCATAGGGATTACTTAAAGTGGTATGAGAGTGCAAAGAAAAGCCACTGGTTTGGGTTGACGCACACTAGCGACTCTCCACCTGCATCCCTGCCCGGCCGTGTCATTAGCTTGCATCAAGCATCAGTAGCATCTAGTGAAGCTTGACGCAATAAAAGCATCACCCTCGTGCCCCATGATGGTGTTAACAACAGGTAGGTCCCAGCATCTAGTAGCGCACCCCAATCGATGGGTAAGTCCCAGCACCCCCTCTCCCGCTGAAGGAGCCCCCTCTCCAATCCCCCCCTCTAACGTTCACTCTGGTGCCAACCCTGATAAGGTGGAATGTGAGTTTGGGGTCTGTTTGATCTACATTATTAAACCATTTGGAAAATCCTCACCCCATGGAAAGAGCTTTATGAAAGCTAGGCCTTTCTATCTTTATCAAGAAAAGTAATGTTCTTGGAACATTGCAAAGCGCTTTGTGGGACGATAACTTCCCATTAACAACTGCTAAAATGAACACTTGGAACATTCAGTAAAAACATGGTGCTGTTGAAACTCAGCAGGTCCAACAGGTCCTTCATATAACAAAGATACAGGTACACATCCAACGTTTTGCCCTTCATTAAGGTATCAATGTTAGAGCTGGGGAGCAGAAGGGATTACAGGCGAGGAGCGAATCCCACAGAACTCCTTTTGAACAGCAAAGGAGAACTTCAGGATAGGCCTCCCTCGAAGAGATTTCACAGAGCTTTGCAGTAGTTAGAAGTGAAGCACAAAAATATGCAGTCACACTGGAGATACTCAGCAGGCCAAGCAGTGCCATTTATATGGGGACAGGTAGAAATACATAACCGACGTTTTGGGCTCAAGCCTTCCATCATGTTTTACTTTTGTTTTTTGAAGCATTCATTTGAGTGAGAAGGCAGGGGGATAACTGAAACCAATAGTTCTGCAGCTTAATCCCTTCAGAGCTGTCAAAAATGGCCTTTGCACTGAACCAAATGATGATCATCAACGACATGCACGAAAGCTTAAAATGCAAAATGTGCCATTTGATAAGGTATTTCTCTTCTCTGAAAGATTTAAAAACAGGGGACATTGCTCTTTCTGTCCACAGGTAAACATCTACATTACAAACACACTTGCTACATGCACCCAGCAGGGAAGAGATGTCCTAAACAGAGCTCGACTCCTGATGTACCTCCTCTCCATTTATTCCATCCACGCCATTGTTAGCCAATTCTCCCTGTCAAGAGAACATTAGTCCATCAGTGAACCATCGTATCAACAGGGTGCAAGGCAAATGCGGCAGAATTTCAATGGGGACGTGGTTTAGACACAAGGATATATTCACCTTCTCTCCTCGATACCCTCGGGATCCCTGAAAGACAAATGATTGTTCATTTGATACTGGAACTTTAAATAAGCCCAGGATGCAAATTCATATGATTAAAACACAAACCTTAGGGCCCTTGGGACCTTGGCATCCATTTCCTCCTTGAGTTCCATTCCTACCTGTATCTCCCCTGCGGCCCTAAGAGAGACAGAACATGATATCACGCTGAATGTGCAAGGGTTCATGTCTGATGCAAATATCATAGCTCCCTCTGACCCATTGGGTTTTTAAGCTCTTAATCGTCTTCCTTAGATTTTCAATTGTTGTTCCCCAAAGGAAAATAATAGGAAATTAATGGTGCTATTGGAAATACAATTTCAACCAACCTGCTTTTAGAAAAATAATCGGAAAATGTTTAAATCTCTTGGCGATTCAAACCTCCTCTGCCTTTCAAATGGTCACACCTAACCTGTCTCCACTCTGTCACCGAATCCACAGAAAAGATAGCCAGTTCCTCTGCTACTGAGAGGGCAGGGAGTGGAGCTACCGGGCTCGACTGCCCAGTGGTGATCCTCACGGCTCTGCACAGGCCTTCAACAGTCTATAGAAAGGAGGCCAATGGGGTTTATTTTTAACCTCTGCTGCTGAACCCATGAGGTCCGTGCTGAAAGCTTGGGCTGCAGGCTTCCCGAGACACCAGAGCGGGAGAACACTCCCTGCTGAGAAGGAGAAGCCTGGGCGACGATCCAAAGGCTCCCTCCCCCCACCCCAACCCTGCTGCTAGTGTAATCGGAACAGTTGTCATTGAAACAATGCCAGAACATTAATGGAGTGGAAACTACAAAGTCTTAAGATTCAATGAGGTTGGCTCGGGGCGGTTGGAGCCGGTGTGTTCAAAGGAGCAGGCGCGGTGGTTTCAGGCACACTCTGCAGCCAGCGATCCGAGGAGGGTGAGCTAGACGGTGATGATTTCTGTCGACCGCCTCGCTACTCTACGCAACATTAAGTAACAAGCTACTGTCCATGGACCATTAAATAATAACGCTATAGGGACATTATAACGGAGGGTTACTTGTTAAAATAAATCAGAAATTTACAGATAATAGCCCTTATATGTTTATTATTAAAGATTGAGAAAATTCAACTGGGGTTCATTACTGATTTACGCAAGAACCGTGTCAAAGAAAAATGCCTAACTTAGCCCCCAAGTGACTGTATTTTATTGAAACGAAGTCGCTACCCTTGAACTTGATATTTCAGAATATCCACTGGACCACACAACACATCTTTATACTGGATAAAGTGCAATATTTCCAGAACCCTTTGTGTGAAAAGTGATTCAAAACATCATCTACCATAGACTGAATGGAGCAAAAGGCTTTCTTCACTGTTCTATAATTCCATGATCACTTCTGACAGACCCTACCTTAAATTTTATGTCTCCTTTCCCGCTCACCCCCCAACATTGATGAGTTGTACAATCATCTTAAACACTTCAAATTGGTTGCCTCTTAAAACATTTGGAAGCCTATCCTATAATCTCAGATCCATATATATTCATCACCTCTTCCATCGCCAAACCAAGGTCGTCTGTAAATTGGAGGTGGAATGCCTAAGATTCTCTCTGGAGACTCTCTAAGCAGATGGCATTGACATCAGTTTCTGTTGAGCCACTCCCCTGCTTACCTCTCATCCCCATCCCTCTGTCTCCTTTCCTCCAGCTCTCCACCCTCTTCCATTCGGGGAGTTCTTGCCTATGGTGCTGTGCTCCTCCCTGCTCTCTCCCATCACTATTCCATTCAGGTGCCTAACTATGTGGCCCACCTCTGCTTGATTTGCTGAAATTTTCCAGCATTTTTGTGTCAACGACAATCTTTTAATTCTTGTTTAATTCTATATCTCGGCATTCTCTCTTCACCCCCATGACCTTTCTTCACAAGCTGTCTGTTACTCAGGTGGGGCTACTTGATCAAAATATAAGCAATCATGAGATTTACAAGAACATTAGAGTCCATTCATTTATTTGCCCAATATTTTTTTTCAATTAGTGCTTCTATCTTTCCTTAAATATTTCAATCATTCCTATTCAAGACATCACTGTTTTGGAAAACGAAGGTTTCGCTGCAAACTTACCATTCCTCCATATTCTCCGGGATATCCTGTAGTTCCTTTTTGACCAAAATTCCCCTGAAATAAATATAATGGCATAATGAGTTATTGAGCATGCTCAGTTAGTCTTTGGAAATTTCAGTATCAATGCCAATAACGTGTTTGCCAGGCTGCGTGCCGGTTGACCTGGTCAAATGCAAATCCTGGTCTGAACCAATTGTCTGGTGCCAGCCCAGTCCTTGCATTCTCGGCCTGACCACTTTGGGTGGCACAGTTGGTGCAGTGGTAGGCAAAATGCCTTTACAGCGCCAGCTGTCAGGTCCGGGGTTCGAATCCCACGCTGTCTGTGAGGAATTTGTACATTCTCCCCGTATCTGTGTGGGTTTTCCCCGGGGGCTCTGATTTCCTTCCACTGTTTGAAATGCACTGGGGGGAGGGGGGTTGTAGGTTAATTGGGTTGCACAGAATCATGGGCCGAAATGGCCCATTACCGTGCAGTATGTCTAATTTTTTTTTAAATTAAAATTTAAAATGTAACAAATTAAAGGAAATCAAGCAAAACCTCCCGCGGTTGAATTGTTTTAGAGACGTGACTTCCAGTTGGCAGCAGTATGGCATTGAAGCAATGATCAGGATTCTTCTTTCTATATTTTCACTCCACCACTTTATTTCACATCCAAAATGATGGAGATTTTGCAAGTTATTTTCATTTTGTCTCAAAATGGCTACAAGAAGCTGTACATCTCGGGGAAAAAAAAAAGGAACGACAACTTGCCTAACAAAGGAGGCTATTTCTAAGCTGCTGAACTGACTCAGACAGGCGCTAGCAGATGCCTTCAAAACTTTCTTTAACGTGAGAAATCATATACATTCAAGATGAGCGTGGCCAATTACCATCATGTCTGGATCTCGCTTCGAGCGACCTGAGCCAAAGTGTTTATGATTTACAGGATATTTGCTCCAGCCCCATGAGAAAGTAATTCGAAACTGACGACCAAAGCCGTCAACCTGGAAGACCGGAGCAGGCGGCAATACCTGTGTATCTTAGGCTTGGCAGAATCTATTGAAGGAGGGTACCCTGCAAAATTCTTTTCTGCAATGCAATGCAAGAATTTTGGAATAAGACACTCCCATATCCACCGGAGATCGATAGAGCTCACCATTCATTAGTACCCAAACCGGCTCGGTTAGTCTCCGTCTACATCATTATCAGATAAAGGACATTCTGGTCAATGAGGCCCGGTGGCGAGGGAAACTGGAGTACCATGACCAGCAGATCCAGGTGGTGGAGGACTACAGTTCTGACATCCTGAATCAGTGAGCCGAGTACTGGGAGATAATGTCGGATCAATATAATCAAGGACTCAAGCCCTCTCTGCTGTATCCCGAACTTTTCCCTGTGAATAAACTTACATCAGTGTACAGTAACTTTCCTTTTTAAGACTGTACAAAATCAATTTACTTATCTTGGTATTACAGTCACAAGAAAACATCTGTCTTTTTAAAAAACATTTTCTCAATTTGTTAAAACTTGTGAAAGAGAACCTAACTCAGTGTTCACCCTCATCTACATACCTGGTGGGCTGAAATCTTTTGCCTAAATTTTTATACTTTTTTCAGTCTATACCTATTCTGTCCCATCATCTCTTCCAACCTTCCTTACATGACTGCATTTCAAGCATGGTATGGAATGGGTATTGAGCGTTCTAAAGATGTTTTTATCGATAACAGTTTTGCATCATTTGAACAACTTTTTGAAATATTTAACCTACCAAATACTCTTTTTTTTTCAGATATCTGCAAATCAGATCCTGTTGTGGCATGTAGGAGAGGTGAAGCTTCACTTATTCATATGTTCTGGTCGTGTCCAAGCCTCAAAAAATACTGGAGAGAGATTGTCCAAACCTTGTCCCTAATCCTTAATTTAAATCTGGAACCAAACCCTTTGGTTGTCCTTTTTGGTACCACTGGAGAAGGCGGTGTTCGTAGAACTCCAATCAAATGTCAGATTTTGAGAGTGCAAAAGCTTTATGTTCCTGTTAGGTTAAAAGGAGGGGAAAAAGGTTTGAGAGAGCCGTGGTTTTCAAGGAATATTGGAAACTTGGTTCGAAGAAATAGGGAGGCGTACATTAGATATAAGAAGCATGGAGTTAAGGAGATGTTTGAAAGATACATTGAATGTAAGAGGAATCTTAAGAGAGGAATTAGGAAAGCTAAAAGAAGGTACGAGAAAACTATGGAAAGCAGGGTGAAAACTAATCCAAAAGAGTTCTACAAATATGTTAATGGTAAGAGGAAAGCTAGAGACAAAATTGGTCCCTTAGAAAATCAGAGCGGAAAACTGTGTGTGGAGCCTAGAGAAATGGGGGAGATATTGAACAGTTTCTTTTCTTCGGTATTCACTAAGGAGAAGGATATTGGGAGATGTGAGATAAAAAAAAGCAAATTGGGTAAATATGGGGAATATAGAGATTACAAAAAGTGTAGTTTTAAGGCTTTTGAAGAATATAAAGGTGGATAAGTCTCCGGGTCCAGACGGGATCTTCCCCAGGACATTGAGAGAAGTGAAGGAGGAAATAGCAGAGGCTCTGGCGGTAATTTTCCAAATGTCATTAGATATGGGGATAGTCCCGGAGGATTGGCGCATTGCGCATGTGGTTCCGTTATTTAAAAAGGGTTCAAGGAGGAAGCCTGGCAACTATCGGCCTGTAAGTTTGACGTCTGTGGTAGGTAAATTAATGGAGAAAATTCTTAGAGATAGTACTTATTAACATCTGGATAGACAGGGTCTGATCAGGAGCACTCAACATGGATTTGTGGGAGGAAGGTCATGTTTGACCAATCTGATTGAATTTTTTGAAGAGGTGACTAGGAATGTGGATGAGGGTAGCGCAGTGGATGTTGATAAGGTACCACATGGAAGGTTAGTTAGGAAGGTGCAGTCTTTAGGTATAAATTTTAAGATAGTCAAATGGATTGAACATTGGCTGAAAGGGAGAGGCCAGAGAGTGGTAGTGGATAATTGTCTGTCAGGTTGGAGGCCGGTGACCAGTGGTGTGCCTCAAGGATCTGTATTGGGCCCATTGTTGTTCGTTATATACATTAATGATCTAGATGATGGGGTGATGAATTGGATTAGTAAATATGCAGACGATACTAAGATAGGTGGAATAGTGGATAATGAAGAAGATTTTCAAGGATTGCAGAGGGATTTGGGCTGCTTAGAAAAGTGGGCTGAAAAATGGCAGATGGAATTTAATGCTGATAAGTGTGAGGTGCTTCATTTTGGTAAGAAGAATCAAAATAGGACATACGTGGTAAATGGGAGAGCATTGAGGAATACAGAAGAGCAGAAAGATTTAGGAGTAACGGTACATCATTCCCTGAAGGTAGAAACTCACGTGAATAGGGTGGTGAAGAAGGCTTTTAGTATGCTGGCCTTTATCAATCATTGCATGGAATATAGGAGTTGGGAAATGATGTTGAGATTGTATAAGACGTTGGTGCGGCCTAATTTGGAGTTCTGTGTGCAGTTCTGGTCCCCTAATTATAGGAAGGATATAAACAGAGTGGAGAGAGTGCAGAGAAGGTTTACCAGAATGTTACCTGGGTTTAAGCATCTAGAGTATAGGGAGAGATTGGACAGATTAGGTCTTTATTCTTTGGAGCGTAGAAGGTTGAGAGGGGATTTGATAGAAGTATTTAAGATTATGAAAGGGATAGACAGAGTGGATGTGGATAGACTATTTCCATTAAGAGGAGGAAAGATTAAAACAAGAGGACATGAGTTAAGAATTAAGGGGCAGAGGTTTAGAGGTAACATGAGGGGGAACTTCTTTACTCAGAGAGTGGTAGCCGTGTGGAATGATCTTCCGGGAGAAATAGTGGCGGCGGAGTCAATTGTATTATTTAAGAAAAGGTTGTACAGGTGTGAAGAAGATGGAGGGTTATGGGCATTGTGCAGGGAGGTGGGACTAGAAAGGGGTGTTTGGTTTGGTGCGGACTAGAAGGGCCTAATGGCCTGTTTCCGTGCTGTAATTATTATGTTATGTTATACTCTGTCCTTCACCTCTCTTTTGGCTGGATGTGTGGCATTAATACAATGGAGGGATGCAGCCCCACATACCCACGCTCAGTGGCTGAGGGATATTATGTCTTGTTTAAATCTAGAAAAGATTCGCTATTAAGTTACAAACAATAAGTTTCAAATGGAGTAGTTCTGAATTATTTTCAGAACCTTTGTCAAAATAGTTTTTTCTCTTTTCCTTTTGTCTTTTCTCTTCTCTAAATATAAAACCCGACTTCCACCAACTTATTGTGTTAGTCCAGGAATGAAACATACATTTAAATATAAAATTCCAGTTTATAGACAGGGCTAAAGAGTTAAGGGTTTTTTGGCATACACATACCAAGTCCTGCTTGTATAACATGGATGTGTTTATAAGTTTGATAATTTTATTGTTTTCTTTAAGTTTTGATATCTATGTTGTGTACTTTACAAATGTTCTGTATCTGCTTTGTTTATCCTTGTAAAATTCAATACAAAATATTATTAAAAGAGAAAGAGGCAGACGATGCACAGAGGGGCCTTGAGGTCCAAATCCATACACCACTCAAAGTCGCCACACAGGTTGATAAGGCCTGTTAAGAAGGCCTATGGGATGTTAGGCTTCATTAATAGGGGGATTGAGTTCAGGAGTAGAGAGGTCATATTGCAACTCTACAACTTTATAACTCTCTGTTAAGACCACACTTAGAGTATTGTGTTCAGTTCTGGTCACCTCATTATTGGAAGGATGTGGAAGCTATGGAGAGGGTGCAGAGGAGATTCACCAGGATGTTGTCTGGATTGGGAAACAAGTCATATGAGGCAAGTTTAGTTTGGAGTGTAAAAGGATGAGAGGAGACTTGATAGAGGTCTACAAGATTATGAGAGGCACAGATAGGGTGGACAGGCAGCACCTGTTTCCCAGGGCAGGATCAGTAAACACCAGAGGACATGTGTACAAAGTGAAGGGAGGGATATTTAGGAGAGACATTAGGGGTATGTTTTTTTTAAACACAGATTGAGTTGTGGGTGCCTGGAATGCCTTGCCAGGGATGGTGATGGAGGCTGAAACACTGGGGGCTTTTAAGAGACTCTTGGACAGACACATGGATGAATGGAAAATAGAAGGTTACGGGGTTGGGAGGGTTTAGTACATTTTTTTGGAAGGGATATATGGGTTGGCACAACATCGAGGGCCAAATGATCTGTACTGTGCTGTATGTATCTATGTTCAGTGATCTATATTTTGGCATCTTTATTGGCATGTTTCCTGGAAATTCTGATATACTGGTAGACGATCGCTCGTAAATATATCGAGACCAGATTGTCAAGAAAAGCTTTTCCAATAATTTTGGAGGTAATTATATTGATCCCCTCATCCAGATTCGGCACCCAGGCTGTTCCTTGTTTGATTATACATCAAGTTATTTGGATTGTGGAGGAAGTTCCTTCAGTTTTGTGGGAAATTAATGTGGCATGGATGACATTTTAAATTTAATGGCTGGGTAGAACTCCACGGCCATCCCTTTCACCCTGACTTTTATTAATGCAAGGGGTTCAATATAGGCTCTGGTCCAGATACAAGGTTAAACTCCACCATGAACAGCACCTTCATTTTGTGCACCTATTTCAGAACAGGCTGAGCCCATTACATCAAAGGTCGGTCACATTTGATTGAGGGACTCGCCCATTTCAAGGCCCTCAGCAAATTCAAGATTTGGAATCAATGGATGATGTCTGATTGTTTTAATTTTTTTTAATATTTAGACATACAGTATGGTAACAGCCCCTTCCAGCCCTCGAGCCCGTGCCACTCAGTTACGCTACAAACCCCATATTTTTTGGAAGGGTGGGAGGAAACTGAAGCACTTGGAGGAAACCCATGCAAACACTGGGAGAATCCCTTACAGGCAGCGCCAAATTCGAACCCTGGGTCACTGGCTCTGCGACACTGACCGTGCCTCCCTTAGGCAAACCGATTGAATAACTGAGTTACAGGTGGAGCCCATCAGCATTCCAGTCATCATATTTCCAGCAGAGTTATCATGGATGGTGGGCATCAGGAAGTTCCCAGCAGAACCAAAGAGAAAACCATCAACTTTTCACCCAAGCCACGGTGGGGAAGTGCTGGACCCCTTCCCACAGAGAAACAATGAGTATTCATCAGAATATTCCTGCCAGATGAATTCTTGCAATTCATCTAAATTATTCCACTGATTACTGAAGATAAATCCGTAAGTTCCCAGAAAGGTACAGAGGATCTATCTCACAGTATTTTCACCATAGTTAGATGCAAGCATCAGTTCATTCCCTACCAAAACAAGGGCCTTTATTTGACTTTGGCAGCTGGAGCTTGATAGGCTCTATTGATGACGCCAAAGCCATAGAGTGAGGAACGAAAGGCTTTATTACATTTCAGACTTGTAGCTGGCCCAATTCCAAGTGCTTGGCTGAGGACAGGGAGAGGGAGGATAACCTATCTTCCAGGGTCACAAGGGGAGGAGTCACCAGGGAGTGGGGGAACGGGCCAGCTCCCCATTGGCAGTCACAAATGTACATGTATCACCACAGAGCTGAAGAATAACTGACACTACCAGTGCAATTCATTTGGTTCTTAAGAAATAACTTAAGAGAATTCAAAAAAAGGTTGCCACAAAACTTTACTGTCATTTCCTCATATGTGCTCAAAATATTATAAGATAAAAATGTAAACTATGTGTTTTAATAAAAGTATCTCTTCTCATTTTATGATAGAGTTATATAGAGATGTTTAGGAGATAAATTGGGAAAGGTTTGTTAGAGCAGATCATACACAAACACTTTAAAATACAAAATTTTTGCAGGAGCTTTTGCGAGAGTGCTCAGGCTCATGATGGACTGTCATTTGCAAAAGGCAACAAATGTAACAACAGGCAGAAGCAGCTTTGTCTGGAAAACAGAACATACTGTCTGAAAGGTCACTTGATCTTTGCAGGCAGAGAGCAAAAAAAAAGCAGGCTTTGCTCTCAGAGAGGAGGGAGTGAGAGAGAGAGAAGAGAGAGAGACACACAGATATCAGTTCCAGAGAGACTAGCTGGCAAGCTTTGGAAGACGGCCTGGCCAAAGGAGAGGACTGGCTGTCAGATGTTTCCCTTGGAATAAGAGAAACAGAAAGGAACTTTGTGGTGACCTGAAACAAGAAAAACTCTTTCTCTGAAAACCAATAAGAACCCTTCTGAGTGGTAACCATTTACCTGTTAAACACAAAGCCTGGTGAACTTTGTTAATGTTAACTTGTGTGCACAGTATAGGCATAGCCTGCAACCAGTGAAATTGGACTGTGAACCATTGCTGAACTTACACACACATGCGCTTAGAAGTAGAAGAGCGTTAAGTGAGTCAAAGTTAAAGTTTGATTCTATTTTCATATTCAAAGATAATTAAAAGCAACTTTTTTTTTTTAAGTAACCCTTTGTCGTGGTGCCTATCTATTGTTGTTGGGTTTTGGGCTCCTCTGGACTCGTAAAAATTTGTTCATGGAATGCGATCAAATTTGTCGCCCACTCTGGCCTGATCGTTGAGATCCATCGTTGTGGGGTCTAGAGTCATGGAGGCCAAATTGGCCATGGACACCAAGCTTCATACTTGGCTGGGATTTACAATAGTTGATTGATCATAATCATTTTCATTCTTTGAACATCTGTTTTCAAATGGCAGCATTTGAAGAAAACGTTGCCAGACATAATCATCAGACAACCACAGGCACCTTATTCCACTCAGTAAAATGCACACTTCCACTTACAGTCCCCCCTCTTTGTCCACGTGGCCCTCTTCTTCCTGGCTCCCCTGAGCACTTACAATATATTCCACAGCATTCCCTTTCTGCAACTAGGTCCTGCAACAAAGTGCAAAATAAGAAATGTTATCACAGGATTCATAAGTTGAAAGTATTTCTCTATTTTATGTTTAAATAAAGTGGGTGTGCCGCAATTAAGCTCCTTAAACCTGGCAGCAGAGAGGTTAGAGACAAATTGTAATAGGTTATCTTTGGAGAAGACCCGCACTCCTAGGTCAAGACACAACAAGAGGTACTCAAACAGACGAATGTCATTGTTCATCCTCAGTCCAAAACACAACACAAAGCTAGAGCGACATCAGGAAAGAGGTGTCGGTGCCACAAGACTCGCACCACCAGGTTCAGGAACAGCTGCTACCCCTCCACCATCAGACTCCTCAACGACAAACTCAATCAGGACACTTAATTCTGCACTTTAATGTTTTTTTCTCTCCACACAGTCAGTTTGTTCACAGTTCTTTATTGGTTTACATGTGTACAATGTGCACAGTTTTCTTTTTGCACAGCCAATAAGTGGTCATTCTGCCTCGCCTACAGATAAAAGAATCTCAGGGCTGTATGTGATGTCATGAATGGATCTGACAAAAAAATCTGCAATCTGATCTCACTTGGCTGATCGCCCCTCAAAAGAGATGGTTCTGCAATTTTCAATAAGTTATTATAGTAAATCAACATGTTGGCAGCTTAAATGTGGATGTATGGGATGTGGATTAACAGCAGAAGTTGAATGTGAGCCCCAGTGTCTCTGTGAGGTAACCTTGCAGATATATAAAAAAAGATAAATACAGATTTATACTGCATGTTTCATGGCATCAACAATGCCGTACAAATGATAAGTTACTGGTTATGAATGTTTAGTGCATAAGACCTCACAATGTACAGCACAGGACCCCAAACAAACATAAGGCAGACAAAAGACTAATACTGGATGGCACAGGTGCCAATGTGTGAGAGATGGACAAAAATCGAACGTCCAAGGATTAGTAAGGGATTAAGGTGGGGGTGAGTGGGAAGGGAAGGTTGCGAATCACTGCTCTAGACCCAATTCCTACTGAAATATTTTGCTTGAGAAAAATGGTCATTGGCCCATTTCCTTTGGTGTTCTGAAACCGTGCACATAACGAGTCAATGAGTACGATTAAGACAATGGTTTTCAAACTTTTTCTTTCCACCCACATCCCACCATAAGCAATCCCTTACTAATCACAGAGCACCGATGGCATAGGGAATACTTAAAGTGGTGTGTGAGTGGAAAGGAAAGGGTTGAGAACCACTGGTGCTGGGAACCTTGCAACCACAGGGTAAGCTCTTAAACAAGACAAAAGCTGCTCTCAATTCTCGAGTTAAGACCAGCTTTGGTGCAAATGTTCCATGACATTTCCAAATCTTTGATGTACAAATGATGATGTCAAAACATCCTTGACATCCCGTATACACCAGGTTTACGTCATGGTGCATGCTGGACCCAGAAGTTGTTTTGTGATCCCATACAAAAGGATTGTGGAACACAAAATAATTTCTATACGACCAGGTCTTATGAGATATAAATATTAATTTTAACCAGGACACATTTAGATGTGATTAGTTTGAAGGCATGTAAGCAGATGATACATGTTGGATAATATAATAAATAAAGTATGGAATCATATGTGATTTATAGGTAATTTGTTATATTATAAGATAACTAATTTGCTTATCAGTACTATGAAAGGTTAATTTGCTAAAAACAGATGACTAAATCAATATTGCAGCTATTTTCCACTACTGTTGGCTGTCTTACAATATTACTTACAATTTGTGACAGCAAAGCATTTCCAATATCGGGCATGTTGATCCTCAGTTTCCCTTTGTAACCAAACCCTCGTCCAAATTCCAGTTCAGCCAGCTTCTCAGCAGATTTGGTTTCATCCAGGGGAACCATAATCAATGCATTGATACCACCTAAGAAAACAAAGCCAAACATCTTTCTTTATTAAAAATTTTTTTTAACTTGTACAGTCATCAATCAGAATCTTCCCATTAGATATCATCCACTCCTTACCACATTACATGACCATGAGAGAACTAAAGGAGACGTCAAAAAATCCAGATGCCAGAAATCAGGGCCACTCAAGAATCCAGACATTTTGAGAATTCTCAAATTCAAGGGTGGCACGGATAGCGCTATGCTGTTACAACACCAGTGATCGAGACCGGGGGATCGAATCCCACACTAACTGTAAAGAAATGGTATGTTTCCCCACACCTTCGTGGGTTTCCTCCCACCGTTTAAAACATACCAGTGGTGTAATTGGTGGCACAGGCTGATGAACTGAAAGGGCCTGTTACTGTGCAGTGAGTCTAATTTTTTTAAAATTTAAAGTGAATTTAAATATATCTAAATTTAAAAATGTTAAATTTAGTAGGATTTTGTGTGGAGATGCAACAAGCAATCACAATTAATGCATGTCATCTTATCATCAAGAAATTCAGTTGTATTCTGCATTTCTCTTTTACAATGTTCATTTTTAAACATAATTTCAAGCTTTACACACTTTTTTGTAGTGAAAATCTTAACATTATAAAGTGTTGACTTTATTTTTCTTTAAGAATGCTTGTGTCGATAAATGAATAAACTATCAAAATTTACTTCTCTCTATTTATTCCTGCTTAAATTTGAATTTTAAAAAGTACTGCCTGAGAATCCGGAAAACACAAAAATCTGGACTGACCCAATCCTCCAGCAGATGGATTTTGGGGCTTCTACTGCATTGATCACAGGTTATCCATGTTCTTTTCAGTGATTACCAGAACTTCCATGGCTACTCAATTCCATTGCTACAGTTCTTTGCAATGAAGTTTAGACAAAAATATGTTGAGAATCTGAGTCACCATCACTGAATCAGGAAATCGATCCAGACAGATTAACAATGGAATCGCAGACCTGTAATGGAGGATTAAAACCATGTGCCCAGATGCTTTTTGCTTATGTTGAACTGACGACACTGGGGCCCCACTCAGGTCACCTTACTTTCAGAACTAGCAGATGTAATTAAACTCAGCCATGGGGATTTATCTGAAGATACACTTTGAAATGGAATTCCACTGTGAGGCCCAGGGAAAGCAGTTGTCAAATGCGACACTCTGAAATTGACGAATTGGTCACAATCTGTCTTGCTCGAGAAGTTTGAATAAGTCTTTGTATCTATGAGATAAACCAGGAAATCATAGCATCCTGGTTCCATAATAATTAATCTTCTAAATTGTAGAATGGTATGTTCAGCTTTGATTTTGACTGACAAATGTTAGAAGGAGTAGGCGCATGATTAATTGTTTTTGGGGTATATAAGCCTGTGGTCCTGCTGCTGAAGTTTAGACTCTCCGAGGGGTGGGAACACCCCTTGTCAAGAAGGAAGAACAGCCAGAGTCCGAGCAACATCCCGGTCGGGGGAGGTGGAGAAGCTGCTACTGGCGCCCCGGCAACCTACTACAAGTGTGCCGTCATTGCCTTGCTTTGGCAGTTGGGACCAGTCCAGGCATTGTTAAGTATGATTAGGGAGGGCGTGCATATTGTAGTTTGAAATCTGCTTAAGACTTTGTAATAAAGATTTGTGTAAACTGAAGTGTTCTCGGTGTGTGTCTCTGTTTTCTTTCAGTAGCTCAAAAATTGTGACCAATCTAAAATGAACAAAGTGAGAGGTACAAGTTTACCCAGAACAATTGGCGCAGCCAATGTTTCGCCGAAAGAAAGAGGTGAGCCCTGAGCAGTTTTTGATTCCAGGATGGACTTCCAAATATGATGGGTTTGGCATGCTGGCTAATACCCTGTCTTTGTTGGGACCACCCATCAGTTGGGATGAAAGGTTAGATCCCTTAAGTGCGCCTCTGGGAGAGCGGGTTGCCACTCTCCTTCGAGAAAGTAAGTTTCCAAAAAAAAGGGGGACGCTGATGGACGGTTTTTGGCTGCTGGCCACAGCCTTACGCCGCACCATTCAGCGTGAAGTAGAATTAGTTCAGCAGCAAGTGGAGTCTGAACATAAGAGAAAACAACTAGAGGAGGAAGTAGAGACTATGTGATAACGCTGCTCGATGATGAGTGAAATTGTTAGCACCAGTCAGGACTGAGCCAAAGAATGGGAGGATAAGCATATTCAAATGATCTGCCATAATATTAAACTTCGGCAGCAGCTTTGTGCGAATAAGGAAAAGCAAGGGATAGAACCTGATTCACATTGTATTCGTGCCATGATAAGGAATGGCGACGATCCTGATGTAATTGATGATTGGGACAGGAATATCTGTTATGATGATAATGGTAATAATGCAGATACCCCTCAGCATGTGCCTGACATACTCCCCTCTCCCTCCACTGTTCAAGCCCACCCCGTAAGGCAGCGGACTTCTCAAGCAGACGAAGGTGAAAGGGAGGGGATGATGTAATTGTAGAAATTGAAGGAACAGGTGCCCTGACCTCCCAAGCGGACCCAGGGGAAGGCTTTCGAACCCCTGCTTATGCTCGGTGAGCTTCCCCCTCAACAGGATGGCCTCAGCAGCCTCCCGCCCATTGGGTAGAGGGCCCTATGGGCCAGAGTGGGAACAGGGGTCGGGAACTGTTAACAACAATACGTGACTTCACTATAAAAGAACAGCAAAAGACAGGAGAAACTTTGGCGGCCTGGCTCCTACGTGTTTGGGAGCAAGGGGGAGGTAGCATATACCTGACCCCTGAGGAACTGTTGAGATTAGGATCATTAACTACTGATATTCGAGTCATTGCCGAATTACGTGGCAGAAGGAGAGGTGTAGACTATTTGCTTGCTACCCTAGGAGAAGCCCTGTTATGGGTGTATCCGTCACCAGTAGATTGGGATTTGCATTTGCAGAACAATTGGGGAACCCCAGAGGAGGGTTTAGCAGTGATTCGCCAACAGGCCGTGCCCTCTTCTTTGTATGCGGGATGCCTGAGGCTGTGGATACATGGGGGGGAGCCCCAATGAAGAATTATTCACAGCCAGAATGCATACCCGATTAGTTCATTCCGCCCAACCTACTGTACGGGGACTGGTCCTGTCCGTAACTAGTCCGCTAATAGGGCACCTCGTGTCTGAGGCAGTGCTTGCCCTATCTGGACTCCAAGAATTGGAGTTGGGAGGTAAAATCCACTCATGTACAACCCAGGTTAAATCAGACAAACAGGATGAAAAGAGAGGGACTGCTGCTAATAACGGACTGACAAGGAAGGACCTTTCTCTAACCTTGTTAAAGTTAGGCATACCTAAAAGTGATATTGATGGGAAACCTACTGCAATCCTTTATGCCCTTTATAAGAGAAAGGGAGGGGGACATCATCTCCAGCTGCTGAGTCCTCCTGGCCCAGCTGTGCCTTCTGCTCCCACCGCTGCTCCTATCGAGCCAGCTTCTCTTGCTCCAGTTACCCGTGATAAGGTATAACAATGTGTTAAACAGGTTCTTAAGGAAGCCCCCAAACCCTTCTGAAGCCTGAAGGTGTGGGCAGAATTCCCGTGTCTACTCCATCGAGACACGGCGCACACACGGGGATCCGCGGCCCTACAATCCACTGGGGTGGGGGTAATGATCGCCAATACTTGGCTTTGGTCGACACCGGTGCAGAGCACTCGGTGATTCCTAGTAACCCCGACCTCTGGAACGGACCCACATTTCGAATAGAAGGGATGGGAGGGGCGATCACCCTGGCGAAGGAAATAAAAGTCCGCGCCACAGTGGGTGATGGCCCTTCCCCCATATGGTTACATGCATTGGTAGCTGCCACTGACGAGTGTATCCTGGTATTAATATGTTGGCCAGTACAGCCCTTAATACTAGCCAAGGGGGGGTTTGCATTCAGAATTCGGACTATTACAGAAAGATTAGTGGTGGGTCAGGCCAAGTGGGATCCCGTGGTGGTGCCACCCCCCTCAAAACCTGTATGCATTCCACAATATTGCCTCCCTGGAGGGCAGGAGAAGATTACTGCCACCATTGATGTTTTGAAAGAAGAAGGGGTAGTGAGGCCCGCAACTTCGCCCTTTTATTAGCCCTGTTTGGCCTGTCCAGAAGCTGGACGGCTCCTGGAGAATGACAGTTGATTATCGTTTTTTAAATAAACATGCCCCACCACTTGCTTCGGCAGTCCCGGACATTGTTACCCTTATTGAAAAAATTGCTACTGGAAACTCGGGAACATGGTATGCTGTTATTGATCTCGCTAACGCCTTCTTCAGTATTCTTATAGCTGAGGTCTCACAGGATCAGTTCGCCTTTACCTGGAAGGGGCGCCAATATACCTTCATCCACCTCCCTCAGGGCTATGTACACTCTCCTACTATTTGCCACAGCCTAATTGCCCGTGATTTGGAGGAGGTGCCAGTATCGGCTTCTCTCTCGATTCACCACTACATTGATGATGTGATGATCCAAGGCGCCACGGAAGAGATGGTACGAGAAGGTATGGAGAATGTCCAAGGTGCCCTGATGCAAAGGGGGTGGGCCATTAACCCCACCAAGATACAGGGCCCGTCCCAGATGGTTATTTTCCTTGGGATTCAGTGGCATACTGGAGAACAGGTGGTTCCTGATAAGGTTCGCAATAAGATCGCAGTCCTAGCCAGGCCTGCTAATAAAAAGGAGACCCAGCGTTTCCTGGGGTTATTGGGATACTGGCGACATCATATTCCACACTTGGCGTTGCTTTTACGTCCTCTGTATAAGGTTACACGAAAGAAAACAGATTTTTCATGAGGTGACGATCAGGAGAGGGCGTTCCAATCTGCCAAGCAGGCTATTCTCCAGGCCCTGCCCATCTCTCCCCGCATCCCAAACACCCCCTCCGAATTACAGGTCTCGGTCACTGATCGGGTGGCATCCTGGAGCCTCTGGCAGAAACAAGAGGGTCGCCGAGTCCCGCTGGGATTCTGGTCACGAACTATGCCTGAGGCTGCCACTCGTTATTCTGCTTTTGAACAACAGTTACTAGCCTGTTACTGGGCGCTGCTGGAGATGGAAAGAATGACGGGCGATGCAGGTATTCAGTTGCGACCTGCACTGCCCATAATGAACTGGGTCCTGGCTAATGATGCTAATTTAAAGATTGGATGGGCTCAGCAGTCTTCTATTGGTAAATGGAAGTGGCACATTCAGAGTCGCGCCACCAGCGGGCTTGAAGAGGTGAGCCGCAGACATGAACAGGTGACTGAACTTCCGTCTCTTCATGAGGACGTTGAACCCGCCTTGCCCCCTCCTTTACCCCCTTCACCAGTTCAGTGGGGTAAACCATATGATTCACTCATTCCAGCTGAACAAGAGGACGCCTGGTTCACTGATGGTACTAGCCGATGGGTGCAAGGAAAGCAGAAGTTGAAGGCAGTAGCATACCACCCCAAGTCAGGAACTCACTTATCGGAGGAGGAGGATGGTGGTTCTAGCCAGTATGCTGAGTTGAAGGCGGTCACCTTACCACTAGACCCCCATGATCACCCTCTCCGCCTGTATACTGATTCCTTGGCTGCGGCTAATGGACTTGTGGTATGGATGTCTGATTGGCAAAAGAACGACTGGATGATACATGACCGCCCAGTGTGGGCAAACAACTGTGGCAGCTGTTGTGGGATGCCTCCCACCATCGGGAGATAACTTTATACCACGTTGACGCCCATACTACTGCAATGACAAACATGGCCCAACATAATGCGGTGGCAGATCAGCTTGCCACGATCAGCTGTGCCGATACTGTTCCCCTGGCTCAATGGGCACATGAACAGAGTGGTCATCTGGGGGAGAAGGGATCAGCTAAGTGGGCCCATACACATGCCTTACCCATCCATCAGGATGATGTCCGCGAGGTCATACGTACATGCCCAGCCTGCCAGCTAGTAAAGTCCCACACTGTTCCGCCTGGTCCGCATGGCCGAATAAGTAGGGGATCTCGCTCTGCTGCGGTCTGGCAAATTGACTATATCGGTCCCCTGCTGGAATGTATGGGTAAGCGTTACGTCCTGGTAATGGTTGACACCTTTTCGGGCCTGGTCTTTGCTTTTCCCACCAAGACAGCTGACCAAGCTAGCACTATCCAAGGACTAAACCATCTACTTTCTCGTTATGATGTACCAGAGGAAATTCAATCTGATAATGGCTCGCACTTCTCTGGGAAGACAATCTGTGATTGTGCAAATGACAACAGTATCCTATGGGTTCATCATATTCCTTATTACCCACAGGCTGGAGGTTTAGTTGAATGGATGAATGGCTTGCTGAAGGAACAAATTCGTTTGTTCACTCCACAGGGGACTCTGAAGGGATGGTACCATGTGCTGCAGCAGGCAGTCGATAATTTGAATCATCGCCCTTTAAAGGGAGGTACACCTTTCCACCGACTTCTTCACACTTCTGAACTACAGCCTATTCTAGAGGAACGGTCAGTGCCTCCTTCCCCCATCCCCGAACCAGAGAATGGTGGCAAAAGGTATGGGTGGCACCACCAGTTAGTGGCCCTCCTGTAAAAGGGGAAATAGCGACACCTGCCCAGGGTAACACTCGGTGGGTTGCTATTGCGGGGCAGGATGACTTAATGTCCTTAAATACTGAACGCTTACGGCATCGTGAGTGACTTGTGTCAGAATTTTTGTTCCAGGTTCTCTGCCCTGTGTTCCTGTTGATCTGGCTTAACAGCTGCTTTGGTGCCAGCAATTGGATTTGTAATGTTGAAGACGTTCCAAAGGAATTGCCTGTGGGGGACACGGCCCAATGCGTTACACCAAAGAAGTCCTCGGTCACCCGCCTCAAGTGCAGCTTGTATAAATATGTTATTGCCGATCACGGTTCCTTTGTTTTCTTTGTGGATGGACCGACTGATGGGGTCACCCCCTACTTCTGTGATGATCGTGTATGTATCCACTTTGCATCCTGTAATACCTCTGCACCGTCTGTAACTAAATGGTGGGCGGATTCCGGGTCCGTGAGGGATTGGTGGCCTTCACCATCAAACATTCCTCCAAATTTGTCAGACAATTCCTTTCTTCATGTTTCCTATGCGTACGCTCACCGATTGAATGTTTCTGATTGCTTATCTTTGTAATTGTTCTTGTTTTGATTTCTCTTTTTCGCTCCCTCTGTACTCAAATACTGGTTAGGCCTCGCAAATGACAGATTGTGACCAAGGGGTGGAATGTAATGGAGGATTAAAACCATGTGCCCAGATGCTTTTTGCTTATGTGGAACTGACGACACTGGGGCCCCATTCAGGTCACCTTACTTTCAGAATTATCAGATGTAATTAAACTCAGCCATGGGGATTTATCTGAAGATACACTTTGAAATGGAATTCACTGTGAGGCCCAGGGAAGCAGTTGTCAAATGCGACACTCTGAAATTGACGAATTGGTCACAACCTGTCTTGCTCGAGAAGTTTGAATAAGTCTTTGTATCGACGAGATAAAGCAGGAAATCATAGCATCCTGGTTCCATAATAATTAATCTTCTAAATTGTAGAATGGTATGTTCAGCTTTGATTTTGACTGACAAATGTTAGAAGGAGTAGGCGCATGATTAATTGTTTTTGGGGTATATAAGCCTGTGGTCATGCTGCTGAAGTTTAGACTCTCGAGGGGTGGGAACATCCCTTGTCAAGAAGGAAGAACAGCCAGAGTCCGAGCAACATCCCGGTCGGGGGAGGTGGAGAAGCGGCTACCGGCGCCCCGGCAACCTACTACAAGTGTGCCGTCATTGCCTTGCTTTGGCAGTTGGGACCAGTCCAGGCATTGTTAAGTATGATTAGGGAGGGCGTGCATATTGTAGTTTGAAATCTGCTTAAGACTTTGTAATAAGATTTGTGTAAACTGAAGTGTTCTCGGTGTGTGTCTCTGTTTTCTTTCAGTAGCTCAAACACTGTGACCAATCTAAAATGAACAAAGTGAGAGGTACAAGTTTACCCAGAACAGTTCTTTGCAATGAAATTTAGACAAAAATATGTTGAGAATCTGAGTCACCATCACTGAATCAGGAAATCGATCCAGACAGATTAACAATGGAATCGCAGACCTTAGGGTTTTGATGCTGATTGCCCAGGTGGGATGTACAAAAGTTATTTTCATTCTCCAATTTAGGAAGCCTTGGTCCCATGATATTTGCATGATTCTAGTGCAAAAAAATAAACCTTGACCATATAATGTCAAAACATACACAGGGCCACAGACGCTATTGAACCAAGCTGGCAAACTCCATGTAGATGTACATCAGAGGACCCAAAATATTTTTGGTGATCCAAGTGGCAAGGCTCATGTTCCCTTTCAAGAAGTCCACTCCACGTGATATTGGCATTCTGAAATGATTTGCAAGCTGTTGTGCAAAACCTTTACTGCTGGTGGAAAGGATAGGGGGATAGGAAAAAAGAGAGGGAAAAGAAGAGAGAAAGGGAGATTGGAGGGGTCTGAAAGAAAAATGAGGTTGGTTAATGCCATGAGGTTTGAGGGGGCCCAGTCAGAATATGAGGTGTTGTTCCTCCAATTTCTGCATGGTCTGACAGTGCATGGACAAATATGTTTGCATAGGAATGGGGTGGGAAATTGAAATGGGTTGCCACTGGGATATCTCTGCTATTACAGAGGAAGTTTTTTTTTAAACGGTGGTCTCCAGGGAGGCAAGCTTCCGATCTCTGATGGACACCAGAGGAGTTCTATCCCTCAGTATAAAGAAGAGGCAGAACACAAGGCAAGATGTAAGGGAGAGAGTCATTGACCATCCAGCAAGTTGTTTGGCTAAATGGAATTAAGTACAAACACATTTTCCAGTTCCTTTTGTTTCTAATTCTGCATTGAAATCTTTCTTCTAGATTTTTGTTAAATAAAAATTCTGAGAATTAAGAGCGAACACAATCTCTACGCCCCAGGTGATTAAAACCCAACAGAAAAAAATAATCAGAAAATTCACAATTTTTTTTCTGTGAAATGCTACCTCTTCCTCAGCCAACATTAGCACTCACGATGCATTCGAAACGGCATTGCAAGGGCCAAGCAAATTACCATTAACTCGGAGTCTTTCTGACGTTTCCTTGAGTCTTTCCATAGTGTCATCTATTCCATCTGTAAACATTACTATAATCTGCAAAGAAAGTGTTTAAAAAGTAAAATCAGAACAGAAAACTCAACTTGAGGAAATCACAGCAGGAGGCATTCAAATTATTCACCTACATCTCATGTCCCAAGTCAGTTTGGTCGCTCTTCCTGATGAGTACAGTTTACAATTACCGGTAGAGAAATTACTAACCAGAGCCTCAGGAAAAAAGAATCTCAGGTTTGTATGTCAATGTACATAATCTGACAAATAAATTTGAACTTTGAATGTTTAATAGTAAAGAACAAGAGTATTTTTAGTGAAACCACAATGATATCCCGAACAAAGGCCTCATCACCAACAAAGTGATGAATATCTGGAATATTTTCCCACTCAATACATGGACCACCCTTGAATTATACAAAGAAGAGGTTGACCATTTATATCACCAATGGAAATTCAAGTGCTGATCCACTTATGGCATGGCAAATCAACTGATGGGAATTGCCTTTCTAAATGCATGGTTGACATTCCATAGAACCCTACAGCACAGAAACAGGCCCCTTCTCTCTCTCTCTCTCTCTCTCTCTCTCTCTCTCTCTCTCTCTCTCTCTTTCCCCCCCTCCACTCGATCTCCCTCTCCCTTTCTCCCTTTGACTGTACATAAAGGCATTCTTACTGTTACATTTTAATATTTGCATTAGTTTTCCCTCAGCATTTGCTCTTTCCTGCCTGAATATTTTGGTTACTCTTAGAACATAGAACACAGGGCAGGCCCTTCACCTCTCGATGATGTGTCAGCCCATATATTCCTTAAAATAATGCTAAACCCTCCCTACCCCCTCACCTTATTTTCTTCCATCCATCCATGTATTCCCTGCTTTTCTTAAGTACTGTTCTTTTTAGCACTCCCGATAAGTTGACATTCTGCCTGGCCCACAGAAAAATGAACCCCAGGGTTGTATGTGATGTCATGTGTGATATAGAGAATTTAGGTTAAAAAGACTTAAGTTAAAATGTGATGATTAATCATAAACAGGGAAGCCAGAACAGACAGAGAGTTTACTAGCAGTCAAGGACAGAAGGAGCTGCTGAATATGTTTTTTTAAACCTATCTTTTCATGGTCATAGTGAGAGACATGCAGGAGACAAAGGATTGATAAGAAGTGTGAGAAACAGAATTCAGTGAATGTAGAGTTCACAGCGTACGTAACGAACGTGATAATTAATAATGCAGTTATACTTAGAATGTTTTTGTAATACTAACCAATTAAAACAGTATTAATAAGAAGGGGAAGGGCAAATAATAAAGGTATAAAAATCAATGCACTGTATGTATCGGGGCTTAACTGGTGAGAAACCAGTTGAGTCCAACTCTGCAGACTTGTAAATAAAGCTTGTCGTGTCATCAGTTTTAAAGAGACTCATGTGTGAGAAGTTTTATTTCTGACAAATGGGGGCTCGTCCAGGATCTACACTCCGGCCGTGAGGGGAGGCGAGAAGAGGGACATCGGAGGCGGTGCACCCCGCTGAGTTCAGCGGCTCCTAGTCCCTTGCTCGTCGCTTCGGGCGGCTTGAGCGAGTGGTATCCGGACAGGGTGACACGACAAGACGGAGAGGAGAAGGGTGACGGTTCAATCCCCGGGAAGACACCGGTAAGTGACGACTTACGATTGTGGTGTGGGGATTGGGTAACAGGTGTAACGGGATACACCTGTTTGGATAAAAACCTAACGGAATAGATTAAGTATAGATCTTTTGTCGTTGTGTGAGGACCCTGTCGCGGGACTCTAGGATAGACCCCAGGGAAACCTCGGCGGTAACCGAAGGAGGGACAGCACCTCCGACGAAGTGCCGAGAAGAGAGGGGTCAACCCCAGGAAAACCTCAGCGGTAACCGAAGGAGGGACAGCACCTCCGACGAGGCGTCTGAGAGGAAGGGAGTAGGGTCCAGAGCGAGAGGGTCCTCAGCAACGATAAACAGATCTAGGTGGGAAAATGGGAGGATCAAAATCTAAGGGCTCGTCTGAAAATTCAGGACAATTCCTGGGAGTACCCCTTGACAGCCCTTTGGGGAGAATGTTTGAAAATTGGGATAGTAAAAGATATCGGGACAAAAACAAGAAAAAGATGGTCCAATATTGTCTCCTTTGGTCAAAACAACCTATTAAAGGTTCCTCGGTCTGGTGGCCGAAATTTGGATCTGATGAGGATTGGGTTAGACAAGCATTAAACATATATGTAAATTCGAGACCAAAGGTGAATCAAGAAGAGTCAGCATATGCATTTTGTTGGGTTCCCTGGCCAGGATCCTTAACAGAATGTTTTAAATTGAGAGTGGCAGGAGAAAAGAAATGGGAACCTCTGGACAACCTTCCCCCTCCTTATATTCCCCCGGTGCCTACTGCGCCCGAGGAAAGCTTATTACCGGAGGGGAAAGGTGATGAATCTGATTGCCCCGAAGGGGGCCGGGATAAAAAGGATGAATTAAGGGAGTCGGACCCTAAACTTCCACCGGTAAACCGACCCTGGACAAGATCCCAGACTGGTCCAGGACCATCAAAGTTTTCAATAAACCTAAATCCCCTGAGAGAAGTTCCTATGGGAGGACCGGGAGGGGGAACGGGATATGTGAATGTTCCCCTAACTAGTACAGAGGTGCGGGGATTTAAGAAAGAAATGAAAAAGTTATTGGAAGATCCTATAGGACTGGCTGAACAGCTTGACCAATTCTTGGGACCAAACACATATACGTGGGAAGAGATGCAGGCAATAATGGGAACATTATTTTCACCCCAGGAGAGGCAGATGATTCGACGGGCTGCCCTCCTCATGTGGGAATATGAACAACCTGGGGACCCTAGACCCCATGAACAAAAATATCCCCTAAATGAACCCAGGTGGGACAAACGAACACCCGAGGGATTGGCAAGTATGAGACAATATAGAGAGTGGACAATTAAAGGGATACGGGAGGCTGTGCCAAAGGGTCACAATTTTACCAAGGCATTTGGGAACCACCAGGGGAAAGACGAGTCCCCTACTGATTTTTTGGAGAGGGTGAGAAAGAATGTCCAACAGTATGCTGGTGTGGACCCTAGTACACCAATGGGTGAACAGCTTATTCGAATTGAATTTGTTTCCAAATCATGGCAAGACATTAGAAAGAAACTAGAAAAGGAGGAGGACTGGAGTGAAAAACCCCTAAGTGAACTGTTAAAAAAGGCACAAAAAGTATATGTGCAGAGAGAAGAAGAAGATCAAAAGAAGGCGACAAAGGTTATGGTACAGACTATCCGACAGATGAATGCTGAATCCAGAGGGGAAAGAAAACAAAACCTTCCTCTAAACAATCCAAAATATCCAAGAGAGGGAAGACCCCGGAGATTCGTTAAGTGCTATTACTGCAATGAGGAAGGACACTTTAAGAGGGAATGCCCCCGATACAAGAGGGAATTGCGTGCCCTCGAACTTATGGAAGAAGATTAGGGGTGTCAGGGGTTCCAAATGTTAGGGACCAAATATAAGAGGGAACCCCTGGTAAAACTAAAAATTGGTCCCAAGGGAGAAGAGGTGGTGTTTATGGTGGACACAGGAGCGGAACGAAGTAGTGTAATAACTGTGCCAATCGGAACTGAGCCTATAAAAAGTAATTTGACAATTTCTGGGATAGAAGGAGCTCCCAGAATGGTATCAATAATTCCCCAAGTAACAGTGAAACTGGAAGAAAGAGAAGGGGTACAAGACCTCTTGTTATTACCTTCGGCTGGATTTAACCTCCTAGGAAGGGACTTACAGGCTCTCCTAGGTTTGGGTGCTCTCCCTGTGGACGGAGAAGTGCGAGTCCACCTCTGCGCTTTAAAGGAAGAGGATGAACGGCAGATTGACGAGAGAGTCTGGTATAAGGAGGGAAATCGAGGAGGTCTGGACATCCCACCTTTACATGTCACATTAATACCAGGTCATCAGCCGGTAAGGAAACGTCAGTATCCTATTTCTTTGGAAGGGAGAAAAGGGCTACAGCCGGTAATTGAGACTTTAATACGAGACGGACTATTAGAAGAATGCATGTCACCTTATAACACCCCTATACTCCCAGTAAAAAAGTCAGATGGATCCTATCGCCTAGTTCAGGATCTAAGAAGTTTGAATGCTATTGTTCAGACCCGCCACCCAGTGGTGCCTAATCCCTATACTATTATGAGTCGGATTCCCCCAGACCATGAGTGGTTTAGTGTTATCGACTTGAAGGATGCCTTCTGGACTTGTCCGTTAGAAGAGGAAAGTAGAGATATGTTTGCGTTTGAATGGGAAAATCCATGGACAGGTAGACGGAGACAGTTTCGGTGGACTGTATTGCCCCAAGGGTTCACTGAATCTCCAAACCTGTTTGGACAAATGCTAGAACAAATCCTGATGGACTATCCACAATCTGATGATTCCCAACTAATGCAGTATGTGGATGATTTACTATTATCAGGACCCAAGGAACAAGGAATGAGGGGAGAGACCATTAGACTCTTGAATTATCTGGGGGAAAAAGGGTCTACGGGTGTCCAGAAACAAGTTACAGTTTGTTGAGAAAACTGTGATATATCTGGGACACCAGATAAGTAAAGGACAGAAACGAATTACCCCTGAACGAATTGCGGGAATCACTAGAATGCCTTTACCCCGTAATAAGAAGGAAATAAGACAATTCCTGGGACTCTTAGGATACTGTAGGTTATGGATAGAGGACTACTCAGCTTTGGTGAAGTTTATGTATGATAAACTGACAAATGAAAATGACTATCCATTGAAATGGACCCAGGAGGAGGAGGGATGGTTCGAGGACTTGAAACATCGCCTAACACGAGCCCCAGTGCTCACTCTGCCCTCTTTAAAACAGCCCTTCCAGCTATTTGTCACTCATAACCAAGGAACAGCTGTGGGAGTTTTAACACAGGAAAAAGGCGGTCAGCGACACCCAGTGGCTTTCCTTTCCAAAATGATGGACCCAGTGTCTCGCGGATGGCCGACGTGTATCCAGGGAGTAGCGGCTGCTGCTCTGTTGGTAGAGGAAGCACGTAAACTTACTTTTGGAGGAAAGATGACTGTGTACACCTCCCATTCTGTGAGTGTTTTATTAACACAAACTGCCCATCGATGGCTGACTGATTCTCGCATATTAAAGTATGAAACCATTTTAATGGTTGGAGAAGATTTACAGTTTGCAAAAATTAATAGCTGCAACCCAGCTCAGTTTTTATACGGCAGTGAAACAGAGAAAGAGGTGGAGCATGACTGTGTCGAGTTGACAGATCTTCAGACCAAGACCCGAGAAGACCTTTGCGATACTCCGCTGGGAGAAGGATATGAATTCTACATTGACGGCTCCGCCAGATGTGTTGACGGAATGAGAAGAAATGGGTATGCTATAATAGAAGGAAATACTTGGAAAGTAGTAGAATCCACGAGACTACCCGGAAGCTGGTCAGCACAATCCTGTGAACTATATGCCTTGCAGAGAGCCCTCAAAATACTGGCAAAGAAAATTGGAACAATTTACACAGATTCCAAATACGCATACGGAGTAGTGCATACCTTTGGTAAGATCTGGAAGGAGTGTGGTCTAATTACATCAAGAGGAAAGGAATTGGCACACGAACAGATGATTACTCTGACTCTAGAAGCCTTAACATTACCCCAAGAAATAGCAGTGGTCTACATACCAAGCCATCAAAGGGGAGATAACCCGACAGCAATTGGAAACAGACTGGCTGATGAAGAAGCCAAAAGAGCAGCCATGCAACAAGAAGTCCGTTTGCTGACTTTAATCCCAATAAGGCAAGACATAAAGACAGCTCCCATTTTCACTGCTAAGGAAGAAAAGAACATGGATCAGCTGGGCGCAAGCCAGTTACCTGATGGAACATGGAAAACACCAGATGGAAGAATTGTTCTAAATAAAGAAATAACTCGCAATATTTTAAAACACCTGCATCAACAGAGCCACTGGGGCACCCAAGCATTATGTGACACAGTGCTTCGAGAATATGTGTGTAAGGGAATCTACACCTTGGCCCAACAAGAGGTGCAAAATTGTTACCTATGCACAAAAATTAATAAGAAGATAATGAGGACAGGGACCATGGGAGGTCAACCATTAGCCATACGCCCTTTTCAACGTATCCAGATCGACTTCACAGAGTTACCTCAAGTTCAAAGATGGAAATGTCTGTTGGTGATAATAGATCACTTTACCCGATGGGTAGAAGCCTTCCCAACAATAAATACTACAGCCTCTACAGTAGCTCGCCTCCTCCTAGACTCAGATAATCTGAGTCTATATAATGGATTCTATAGACTCAGACAGGGGTCCACATTTTTCTTCAAAAATCCAGCAATTGATTTGTGATGCATTACAGGTCTCTTGGAAATTACATACCCCTTGGCATCCACAAAGCTCAGGGAAGGTCGAACGTATGAATGGAACACTAAAAATCCAATTGACAAAGTTAATGGTGGAAACTAAAATGCCTTGGATAAAGTGTCTGCCCCTAGCCTTATTGAGAATTCGTACTGCCCCACGAAAAGATGTAGGGCTGTCCCCTTATGAAATGATGTTTGGGCTTCCCTTCTGGAGTACAGTTGAGGGGTGTCCCACCTTGGGGAAGGGGATATATTTGTTAGGAACTATTTACAGGCACTGTCACGCTCTCTTACAGATTTACGAAAGAGAGGACTATTGGCACAAACACCGCCTCTAGACTTTTCTTTACACAAAGTGGAACCAGGAGACTGGATTCTTATCAAGACCTGGAAGACTGAAAAACTCCAGCCCCAGTGGGAAGGTCCATACCAAGTTCTCTTAACTACAGAAGCTGCAGCACGAACAAGAGAGAAGGGGTGGACACACGCATCCAGATTTAAGGGACCTGTAGAGGCGCCACAGGACCCTGATACGAACTCAGATTGGACTTGTATTCCTGGAGAAAAACCTCTTACCTTACGATTTCGCAAAAAGACTTAATTCACAATGTTATTGTTATGTTCTTTAATTTTTCTTAGTTTGCCTATGTCTTTATCAGGTGTGAAATGTAAGAAATGCAGAGATACAGTGGTCCTATTTCAGGACCACATTTGGGGAAGAAAGGAAGGTAATTTCATTTCCCATACCTCAGTTCCTGAGAAATGCTGGGCAGAAAATACCACCCAACATCCATATACCCCTTGTGTGGAAAAAGAAGGAAATAATATGGGTCATTATATACAGATTCCTAATACCACTCCTTTCCCTCTTAACGGTTGGAAAGGTGACTCAAGCCCACCATGCCCTGATGGACTCTGGTTTTGCATACACCAACGTACTGTTCCAATGAAAAGTTACACTCCACACTTGAAATTGCCTGTCCCTTTAAGACAGCCGGACTTAGTTAGAGTCCATCCAAATAACCATGTAAGTTTCGGTAATGCAATTGGGGGAGATAACCTTTTTGTAGATCTGGCAACTAAAATTGCAGGAACTTTTAATGTAACTAATTGTTGGGTCTGCGGGGGTCCACGGATGTCAGAACAATGGCCTTGGTGGGGAGAACCTCTCAATTCATTGACCATGATTTCCCGCATTTGGACAACTAACCGAACGAGATCAAGAGAAACCTGGTCTCTCTCTAATGTCCCCTCTGGTTTTTATTGTCTCTCACGAGCCGGCAAATACCCAGTAGGAGAAAGTCCCTGCAAGGCTGTATGGATTCGCATTTCGCCTGGTGTTTTCACTTGGTTTCATAAACCTCAGACTTAGTTTTTAAAACTAATTGCCTACCCCTGTCTAATAGCAGTATTCAGTTTTGGAATTGTACCACTTCCACCATCACAGGACCATACCAATCAAATCCTGTTCTTAAAAGAGTTTGGGAAAGGGGGTATGGAGTATCCCCAAATGGATTATTCTGGGTATGTGGTAATAAAGCTTATACTCGTCTTCCCTCACAGTGGAGTGGAACTTGTTTCCTAGGAATAATCCGCCCAGAATTTTTCCTTCTACCCCACGATCACGGTCATAAATTAGGCGTGAAGGTCTTTGATACATTACATCGTGAACCCCACTCGATCTCCCTCTCCCTTTCTCCCTTTGACTGTACATAAAGGCATTCTTACTGTTACATTTTAATATTTGCATTAGTTTTCCCTCAGCATTTGCTCTTTCCTGCCTGAATATTTTGGTTACTCTTAGAACATAGAACACAGGGCAGGCCCTTCACCTCTCGATGATGTGTCAGCCCATATATTCCTTAAAATAATGCTAAACCCTCCCTACCCCCTCACCTTATTTTCTTCCATCCATCCATGTATTCCCTGCTTTTCTTAAGTACTGTTCTTTTTAGCACTCCCGATAAGTTGACATTCTGCCTGGCCCACAGAAAAATGAACCCCAGGGTTGTATGTGATGTCATGCATGTTCTCTGACCATAAATCTGAACTATGAATCTCTTGCCAAGAGAATAGAAGGCCCGCTTTTGATATTGTGTCTGACTCAGCAAAGTAACACTTGTAGCTACTAGGTGGCCATTGTTCAACCCAAGTCCAAGATAGCAGATAGAACATACTACAGCACACTACAGGCCCTTCAGCCCTTGATGGTGTGCTGATCCATATATTCCTTAAAAGAAAATACTAAACCCTCCCTACCCCATAACCTTCTATTTTTCTTCCCTCCATCTGCCTGTCTAAGAGTCTCTTAAATGCCACCCAATGTTTCAGCCTCCACCACCATCCTTGGCAGGGCATTCCAGGCACCCACAACTCTCTGCATCTAAAGCTTACCCCAGATGTCTCCCCTGAACTTCCCTCCCTTCACTTTGCAGAGAGTTGTGCTTTGTGTTTGCTTCCTCTTGTTTCTTCCTCTACTTGAATCTGAAATTAGTCCAATCTTTAGGCGTGCTTCTAATATTTCCCCCATTACATGTTTTCTCCTCCCCCTTAACACTCTCCTTAACTTTTTTGGTGAGTCCCTGGTTGAATGATTCTTCCCCAAACACCCCCACAATCCCCCAACCCCTAACATACCCCACTGCAAATTGTGATCTCCTCATTGAAATATAATTTTGAGGGAGTCTGCCACTGTGCATCTATTGTCTGATCCGTTGTTTTACCCACCTCTATGTCTATTTCTTTGTAACCCCCTTCACAAGCTTTGTATTTTCAAGCTGGATGTAAAATTCTTCATGACATGATCACTCTTTCCTGCGAAATCTTTTACTCCATGATTAATAACACTAGACAACAAATATTTTGCTTCCTGAACATTTTTGGGAGCATTTTATGGATTTTGGGTTGCTGATCATAAAAACCACCTTAAAATGTTCCTATCATGCACCATGTTTTAGATATAATCTATTTTGTTAATGAATTACTGCCATATTTTAAGTCTGCTTCAAGCATGTCTCGAGGCCATCAGTGACGAACCTCGTGAAAGGTTTCACTGGGACATTGCAATGGTGAAAAAGCAGAAGCAGGGCAACTGGTATCCATCAGTGCTGACCGACTATAGTTGGGCACTGATACGAGAGGCATCAGATGCTGAGTACAACTGAAAATCAGTGGCAAAACATTTTTCGGTCTGTTGAACTAACACAATGTGATTAAACACGCTCAATTCAATAAAAGTTAATTTAACGTTTCTCCAACTTCCTACATGATAGACCAAATCTGAAATTTGTGATCATCCTGAAGTTGTCTCTCCTAATCCCCAATTTTTTTTTACAGGAAGCAAACCTTTTGAATAATTTGTTGTCCAGTGTTTTTAAAGGTGTCTTGTCACACGTTGCTAAATCATCAAAAAAAACCCGATGTCCTCATAAAACAAACAGGAATTGCATTGAGGGGAGGTTATTTGCATATTCTAATAGAGCAGATTATAGATGGGGGTCAAAGAGATAAAGATAAATAAGCAGATAAATGAGCTTATGAAAATACATGTATTGTAGATCCCAAAGACAGAAAGGATTACAGAATTATATTAGAGAGGAGGTTTCAGATTGTGAAGATCAATAGGAAATGGGTGGAGGAGGTTCAACTTTTTGTAAATAAAGATTTGAGCCAATCACAGGTAGACAAAATCACAAGATTACAGACTGAAACTGTGGATATGAAGACACATTGAGGATTTCAAGTTAACGTGGCTGTCTAGTGTTGGCCAGCGTAGGACCATTTCTATATTGAGCTTGCAAACAATTAATCTTTTTTTTTGACCCAACACCATCCAATTCCAAAAATTATTCACCCTCACCAAATTCAATGAAATAAATTAACATTAGTTTTTTTTGATGATGTCATACAGACATCCTGTCTTCTGACACCAAATGTTACCTTCACATGTTTGGCTGAGTACAGCTCAAATTTGCTTGAAAATGATAGCAGGTAATCAGCATTCAAGGCCATCTGGTCCTTCATCAGCAACTGTAATTCCTTCCTTACTGCATTGAACTGATAGTCTTTAAAGTCCAAATCCAAAGATGGGGAGGACTTCTGTAATTCAATCCTGGTATGGAGACTGAGGCCACTCCGGCAGCTGATGTTCCGAAGGTCCATCATTCTTTGAATGATGCCTTCCAGGTGCATCTGCAGTTTTTGCCGACTGTCAGGCCTGCTGATGAATTCCGCCTGGTTACTGAGATCTAGTCCCACGGAAACATCAATGGTGCATGCTGCAAGAAAGAAGAAACTGCTCACATATCCACATGCCAGTATAATCAGGCCATAGAATCCAAATATTTTTACTCCAGATACTTGTAACATCAAAAGAGGGCAGTGCACTGCTTCAAAGTTCAAAGCATTTTAATCGCAACTTGAATCAAAGAATCTGCAACCTGCTTAGGGTGAGAACAAGAGCATTTCAGGCAGGGGATCTAGATCTCTACAAGAAGATCAGGTACGAGCTGAGGAAGCCCATCTCTGAGGTAAAGTGGCAATTCCGGAGGAGGCTAGAGTCAGAGATGGATACTCGCCAGCTATGGCAGGGAGAGCAGGCCATTACAGCCTACAAAGTGAGAGCGAACACTATAGATGGTTGTGATGCCTCACTACCTAATGAGATGAACACCTTTTACATCGACTTTGAGAAGAAGTACTGGGCAATGCCGACCAGAATCCCTGAAAAGGCTGAGGACCCTGTGATATCTGTCTCTGAGGGCGACATCAGGACACCATTCAAGAGGGTGTACCCTTGTAAGACATCAGACCCTGACAGTGTACCTGGCAGGGTGCTGAAAATCTGCACCAATCAACTAGCTGGAGTGTTCATGGACATTTTCAACCTCTCATTGTTGCAGTCAGAGGTTCCCATCTGCATCAAAAGGGCATCATTCATCCCGGTATCCAAGGATAGCATGGACTGCCTCAATGACTACAGCCCAGTAACACTAATTTCTACTGTGATGAAATGCTTTGAGAGGCTGGTCATGGCCAGAATTAACATGGACCTAAGCAAAGATCTGGACCCACTGCAATTCGTCTATCGTCAGATGTGATATCAATGATCACCTGTATCACCTCGAAAACAGCAACTCATACACACGGCTGTTCTTCATCGACTACAGCTCAGCCTTCAGCACCATTATTTCCTTGGTGCTGGTCAAGAAGCTACAAACTTTAGGCCTCTGTACCCACCTCTGCAACTGGATCCTGGACTTTCTCATTGGAAGACCACAGTCAGTATGAATTGGAAACAGCATCTCCTCCTCAATGATCATCAACTCAGGAGCACCCCAAGGATGCGTGCTTAGCCCACTGCTCTACTCATTATACACCCCTGACTGTGTGGCCAGGCACAATTCCAATACCATCTATAAGTTTAGTTATGACATCACAGTTGTCGGCAGCATCACAAAAGGCAATGAGGAAGTGGACAGGAGGGAGAGAGATCAGCTCGTTGAATGGTGTGACATCAGCAACCTTGCACTCAATGTCAGCCAAACCAAAGAGGAAATCAAGGGAACCTGACCCAGTCCTCATCTAGAGTGTAATGGAGAGGGTCAAGAACTTCAAATTCCTGGGTGCCAATATCTCCGAGGATCTGTCCTGTCCTGTTGATACAATCTCAATGAAGGTGTCTGAGGAGATTCAGTATGTCACCAAAGACTCTCCGTGGAGAGCATTCTGGCTGGATGTATCACTACCTGGTATGGAGGTGCCAACTCCCAGGACAAGAATAAACTCCAGAGGGTTGTTACCTCAGCCTGCAACATCACAGGCACCAGACATCACTCTATGAAGAACATCTACATGAGGCGGTGTCTTAAAAAAGCAGCGTCTATCCTCAAAGACCCCCACCACCCAGGCTATGCCTCTTCACTCTGCTACCATTGGGGAAAAAGGTCCAGGAGCCTAAAGACGAGCACTCAGAGGCACAAAAACAGCTTCTTCCCCGCTGCCATCGGATTCCTGAATGATCAATGAACCAAAGACACTGCCTTACTTTTTGTGCACAATTATTTTTACTTTTTTTAATAATAAAGTTGTAAGATGGTTATAGCATGAATGTTTACACTGTGATGGTGCCGCAGAACACCAAATTTCATGACTTGTTCATGACAACAAATTCTGATTCTTAACGAAGCTATCTGCCTTCTTAAACCAGCAGAAAAGTGAGATAAAGCTCTTCAAATTAAACATCCCTAACAAGGTGAGACACCAATCTTCATGATGTCTTCCATCCATTCTTCGTCTCTGCCCCGTTCTCTAAGGACATTCTCTCTAAGTTCACGGTTTCTGGAAATTGAAATAGGCAAAGGTTCATCTCTTTTGCATAATTCTCATAGCTGCCCTTTTATTTTTTTATTCCAACAACTTTTTGGCGGAGGAGATAACAAGTTCATTTCACAGGGCATCCCCAGATCAAGCACGTCAATGTAGAACAAAGTTTCATGACTGAACTATATTTCATGGGTCCCCATTCCCTGAAAAGGTATCAATACCAATTTGCTACTTTGAAAATTCTAGTCCAGTTCACAAATTAGCAAAATGTAATTTTAGCTTGGGCCTGCAATATTTTTATTCTGCAAGCAGAACTCAGACATTATTCTACTCATTTTGAACATTATATTGAAAGCCTGTAGGAATTTTACTTTATCATTCTGGTAATAGCTTTATTGGCAAATAGATAGCAAGAAAGAAAGAAAGAAACCTTCACTCACCTGTAGCTGGCTTATCACAGAGATTTCGGATGATCCTTCTTTTAATTTTGTCCAGATCTTCATATTTTTCAACAAAAAACATGTTCTCCTGTGAGCCTGAGATTTGTAAAAGTTGCATCAAATTTGCCTGCCCGATGCCCACAGCGAATATGTTTGTGTCCTTATATCTCAGGTTATCAGCTGGACCTATCACCGGGTCCTGCGACTCCCCATCGGTGAACACCAGCAGATACTGGGGCACTCCATAGGCCTTCCGACTTCCTGCCTCTTTTGTGTACAGGGAAGTCGAAATCGTCAGAGCCTGTCCAATGTTTGTCCCTCCATTCATTTTCTTCATTTCTTCAACTTTAGCCAGCAAAGGTTCTTTACTTGTGAAATCATTTAAGTTGATCTCACGTTGGAAATCAGAACTGAACTGGGCCAGGCCAAATTGGACTTTAGTCGGGTCGACAGGAAAAATATTGATCAGCCTTTTCAGAAAAGATTTCATGACCTTAAAGTCTGCGACACTAATACTTGTTGATCCATCTACAAGGAAAACAATGTCTGCTTCTTGAAGGTCACATTCTGTCAAAATAAAAAGATAGCCAATTACAGATAGAAAACAGGCCACGATGCATGTTTGTATGCCCTTTATCTCTCTTGGAATGATTTCATAGTCTCTACCGCCCTTTGGAATGCACATGCTATCATCTAGAGCAGACATGCAGGTGTCAAATGCTTAGTGAAATCACAAAACCGTTTGAATGCAGAATCCTCATCCTTCCCCGCCACCTTTCAACATTTATGTTTAAATGTCCTCATCCCCACTGCCAACTCAGATAAAGTGCAGTGCCTACCGGGTAGAGCGAGGGAGAGAGTAAGAAAGAGAGTCACCAATATCATCAAAGCAAATTTAAGATGGGCACAGGGATAGTAACTTCAGGTGCGTTCCCGATGAGTTTCACTGCTGCACCATTTTTGAGAGCAGTATGCAGAAGTTCTGTCAAGTAAGGAGGGTGCCCACACACTCTAGGTGTATTACAGTTCTACTGATGTCAAGTAACAAAGACTCAGGGATTGAACTCAACACCAGATTAGATTTGATACCAATATCATCCTTTTTCCATAATATTTGCTTGCTGGGTCAGGGCCTTTCATGCAAATTGAAAAATGTCCCAAATACATATTTTAACACTGGAATTTGTATCCTAGAATATTGTATTATGATTGGCAGCAATAATTTAGCTTTTCACTCCACCATTCATGGTATATCAAGCAACGCTTGTCCCGTTCAGTTGATTACCAGCCGCAGAACTCTGACCCTTCCATTAGGGCTTGCCGGATGCAATGTGGATGATGTGCAGTAAGTAACTCGCGAGGCTGAGACTGAGTCACGGTGGATGGGGACCTCATCCTGAGCCATGACCCGGGCTTTCTGGGGAAGGGTCAAGGTGTTAGAGGGAGGGGCCACAGGATGGGGCGGAACCTGGTAATCAGGAATACAGCAGTTCAACACAGTGAAGTATACATTCCAAATGGCACTACCATAGAGATCAGTAATATTTCCCCTCTCTCCCTACTTTCAGCAACAAGCCCCTACATCTCTCCTTGCAATCAGATGGCCACCTCAGCGCACAATCCCCATTCTAAAGGTGTTGGATGCGGATTATAATTCACAAAGAAGCTGCCACCAACACCAAGTGCAGCAGATGCTGAGCAGCTTGAATGAAAAAGCCAGGAATGATCAGCGGGTCTGTCAGCATTTCTGGAGACAGAATTGAAAAATAATGCTTCAGATCGTTGGCTTCTCATGTGAACTGGGAGGCAGAGGAAGCTGGGAGGGGTGGGGAGAAGAAGCGGGACAATTTGTGAAAGGTGGGGAGCCAAATGTCGAAAGGTACAGGTGGTAGTGGAGATGCAGGCTGAGAGAAAGCGATAACATTTCAACAGAAGGAGATATAAATGGAAGACCAATGAAATATTAAGCAAGAACACAAAATGGATGCTGGAAGTAGGTAGTGAAAGACTGAAAGGCGAATGATATGACACTGTTGGAGTTCAGTGTTGAATCCAGAAGATTGCAATGGGCCAATTCAAAGATGAGGTGGTATTCCTTGAGCTGACATTGAAGTCCACTGAAATAGCGCAGGAGGCCAAAATCAGAAAAGGCAGATTGGGAGCAGCGTAGATGATTTCAGTGATAGGAAACGCAAAGCTCAGGCATGTTCTTGAATGCAAGACTCAGCAAGATAATCACCCAATCCGTGTGGAATTCTTTAAAAGTGGAAGCGACCACATCTGCAAGTAACAAATGCTATAGACATGAGAAAAGTACTGGAAAGGGATAAGGTAAGTTTCTAATTACCACTTCTGACAATGGTAGCAGAGTGATAACCAAGATGGTGTTAAACTGACATCATCATACCACCACCTCCCCCCCCCCACCCATCTCCCCATCCTCCTTCTAAAATGTCACGCTCTCAAGTCAACATTCATGTTGCTTTGATTCAACCCAAAGACACGGTATACCCCTTACCTGGACTTGATTTGGCACAAATCAGCTGTGTTATATTGTTAATTAATTGACCCATGGCATCAAAGCTTTGAATATTGAAGTCGTTTTGATTGACCTCTCCAATTCTCAGGTGGTCTTCTCCGTTGTTTCCTGATGCTCTCACAGTTAAGACAGACACTCCACTCTGTCTAATGTCACCCAGCAATGGTTCGAGAAATGGGTCCTCTCCAGCAATCATCAGTACAATGTACTGCAAGATCCCTTTTGATCTTCGGCCTCCTTGTTCAGGCTCCAAAAGGTCTTTGGCCTGCTTAAGAGCGACCATCATGTCGGAGCTTCCTTCTGCCAACAACATTTGGTCAATGGTGCTGAGGACCTCTCTTTTGTTCCTGAACTGTTTTAGCTGAAATTGGACATGGTTGTGCAGTATGGCACCAAACTGCACATTGCTGGGGGAAATGGTTGAACTATTTACCACTGTCATCATGAAACTTTTCATAAGCTGAAATTCATCTGGCTGCATGTTGCTCGATCCATCCACCGCGAAAACAATATCTATTCCATCTGTTTTCAGGCAGGCTGGAGGGGAAAAAGGGCAATAATAGGATCACATAATATCGAATGCCTCCATTCTGAAACTGTAAATATGCTTCAGCCTTGGCAATGTTAATTTAGTGTCTGGCTGCTTGAGAAAGATGTTGTATTGAAAAGGGGGTGCTCCTTGCTTTGAACCACATAGGCGATACCAGAAACACCCTTCATTCTACAGGCACCGACAGCTGAGAATGATGGAAATCAACGTGCAGGAGTTCTGCCCTCACTCCCAGAATCATCTGCACTATGGCTCTGCTCCAAACAAATTTGCCACAACAGTGTTGATTGTTATGAGCCCAGAAGACCCCAAAACCCAGCAGCAATAGATATTCACTAAGACAAATGGTTACTTAAACAAAAGATGCCTTTAATTATCTTTAAACAGGAAAGCAGAATCACACTTTAACTTATCAATATTGACTGAACTAACCTAACTTAACCCCCTTCTAATTTGTGTGTGTAATGTGTGTGTAAGTTCAGAAATGTTCTTTGGTTCACAGTCCAATCTCACTTCTCACTCCTCCAAGTTCACTGGTTGCAGGCAATTCTTATACTGTGCACAGAATTTAACATTTATACAGTTCACCAGGCTTTGGTACTTGAAAGATAATTGGTTACCACTCAGGAAGGTTCTTGTTGGTTTTGAGGGAGAGATTCGATGCATGCTGACACCCACAACTGATTTACTTCCATCAACCACTTCAGTGTCTTGCTGAAGAAATTGCCCCCTCCGGGTTCTCCAGATGATAACCTCTTTCTTTCAGGCCACAACAGAGTTCCTTTTTGTTTATCTTATTTCAAGTGAAACATTAGACAGCCAGTCCTCTCCTTTTGCATGAACCACAAGGGCTGTGACCAGGCTGTGACCTTAGCACTCACAAACCGTCTTCCCAAATGGGGTTTTCCACAAGCTTGCCAGCTTGTCCTGTTGCTCTCTTTCTCTCAGAGAGAGAGAAAGCCTGTTTTACTCTCTCTGCTTGAAAAACCACATGACCCTTTTAGAACAGCAAGTTTCCCTCTAGACAATCTGTGGCTGAGAGAAGTTCTTTCATCTGTTGCCTTTTGTAAACAACAATCCATTAGTGAAGTCTCTTGAGCACTCTCCAAACTTTTGCAAAGGCTCTGAGGCCCCGGCATGTCTAGCATTAGCAGAGCTCCAGTATTTTAAATAAGATCTGTTTTAAAGTGTTTGTATGTGACCTACTCTAACAAACCTTTCCCAATTTATCTCCCAAAACATATCTATATTCTGTCACAGGATTGATGCCCATACCAATTAACCATGAATTTATATCCTGTCTTACAGTCAAAGCTTGCCAATAGGATGCTAGAGGTTTATTTAACCCAGTGGTTCTCAACCTTTTTCTCCCCGCCCACATACCACTTTAAGAAGACCCTACGCCATTGGTGCTCTGTAATTAGTAAGGGATTGCTTAAGGTGGGATGTGGGTGGGAAGAAAAAGTTTGAAACCCACCATTTTAATCATCCCTAATTGACTCATTATGTGCATGGCTTCAGAACTCCAAAGGAAATGGGCCAATGACAATTTTTCTCAAGTAACAATTGGGTCTAGAGAATTGATTTTCAACCTTCCCTTCCCACCCACATCCTACCTTAAGCAATCCTTTACTAATCACAGGGATTACTTAAAGTGAGATGTGAGTGGAAAGAAAAAAGTTGAGATCACTGATTTAAGGAATCTCAGACTCATTTAACAACTCTTACTTTGCACAGTATTACTGAATATTTATTGCACAGTTTATTTACATTTTTTCTTTTGTATGCACATTGTTTATTGTGTATGTTTATTTGCAATAGTGTTAAGTAGCAATTCTTCCTGGCCTACTCAGGGTTGTAAGTGAAGTCATGTATGTACTCTGACAATAGATCAGAAGTTTGAATTTTGACCGCACACTAATGAGCATGTTAATCTTTCTTTATTAAGACAGTTTTAATTTAAGATTAGCTTTATGCTTAGCCACCTATGAAGAACCGTTACAGCGCCAACGAGCAGGACCAGGAGTTTGAATCCCGTGCTGTCTGTAAAGAGCTTGTACGTTCTCCCTGCATCTGCATGGATTTTCCTGGGGGTGGGGGGTGGGCTTCGGTTCCCTCCAACCAATCAAAACATACCAAGAGGTTCTGGGTCAATTGGGTGTAATTGGGTGGCACAGGCTCGTGGGCCAAAAGGGCCTGTTACCGTGCTGTATGTCCAAATTTTAATTTAAACAACATGTGAACTTACTTTCAGTATGACTGCAGATCTCCCAGAATATTTGTTCCTCCAAATCATCCAACAGTTTGAAGTCTTCGATGTAGTGAACTTTATCCTGAGTCCCTCCAATTTCCAGAAGCTGAGTTCTATTGGCTTGGAAAACCCCAACAGCAAACACTGTGACTCCTTTATCTCTGATGGCTTTCGCTGGGAGCAGGACCTTGTCCTGTGCCTCTCCATCCGTGATCACTATGAGATACTGTGGGACATCTGGCCGACCCCCATTAGCTTGGTTAAAATAATCTGCTGAAAATGTCAGGGCTTTACCAGTCATGGTGCCCTGACCTTTTTGCTGTATATTATTAATGGCCTTGAATAATTCAACCTTTACTGAATACTCATTAAGCTTAAACGCTATTTCAGGATCTGAACTAAATTGTATTACACTGATGCGAACATGTGCTGCTCCAATGTTGGTCTTGTTCACAATGTTATTCACAAACTCTTTCATTTTCTGAAAATCCGTGGGGTGTATGCTTCCCGATCCATCAATTAGGAAGATGATGTCAACTTGGTCCAACCTACTGCAGGCTGGGAGAGAGAAAAACTATTGAAGTTCTGTGACTGTCACATTCTATCAAATTGCCAATACATGATACAAATGATATTACATTTGTTACTAATCACATCAAACAATCTCTATCAACAAGATCAAATCACAAGATGAAAAACTTCCATTGGGACAGAACATTGACGAACGTAGGCTCTTTGTGTTATTTTCCAGATTCTCAAACTCAATTACTTGATGAAAGTTTCTACTGAAACTTTTAGTTCAATCTGGGATGGTCTCAATGTAGCAATGATTTTACAGTTTAGTAATGATCTAGTACCTGTTTGCATTTCATGAGTTTGAAGTGAGAAGGTTGGCAAGGTGTATTTCTAAATGCATCAGTGACCACTCAGGAGTGGGTGGTGGAGATGGGTAGAGTAAAAATTAAAACCTTGTGTTTTTTTTAAATTCTTAGTTAATTTTGAGCTTGTCTCTTTAAGAGAACTATTGCTTGTAGTGTTACCATGGTGACTGTGATGTAATATGTCATAATATCTGCCCAGGCTAATGACTTGCAATGACTGTCCCTGAGTGCAACAGTCCCAGGGTGTGCAGTCGAGGGGATGGCTGTCGGTACGATTTATGCTGCAGGTTTCCTCCAAAAAGTTGTAGGGGTCCTGCAGGATAAATCGTGAACTGACTCAAAATCCCTGCACATCCCATGGAGCGGCACAATTCCTTGATTGTGCCATTACATGCCTGCAGCCTAAAAACCAAAAGCGTTCATTTATTTCCGCACCAGTCCAATAGGTTTGGAGCTGGTAGATGAGGTCAGTGTGCGGACTGCAGATTCGTGCTGTTTGATTGGGCAGTTAAATGGATTATTTGGGATTATTTGCTCTGTCTACCCATTTAACAAAACTGCTTATAGTCAAAACTTTGCCAGGTCCCAACTATTTTCTTTATTATTCTGATTTTTGGCATTTATTAATGCATAAATAAATAAAAAATAGAATCTCAGGGTCAGCACCAAGTGAATCCATCCACAGGCATTTCCCCCATCACTTGCCATCACATGCCCCCCACCCCCTCCCTTGTTCTGGCATGCATCAAGCATCACCAGTGCCTAGCTTCACGCATACTAGCAATTCTCCACCCACTCCAGGCCACATTATTAACGTGTGTCAGGTGTCAGTAGTGTCTAGTTTGATGCATGCTAGTGACTCTCCACCCGCCCCAGGCCATGTCATGAGCATTTGTCATTCTAGCGACCCTCCACCCGCCACAGGCTGCATCACTAGTGGGCGTCAGGTGTCAGTAGTGGCTAGTGATGCTTGATGCCATAAAACCAGTGTTCTCCCCACCTTCTCTGGAGGGGCAGATAGCATTCCCCCCCCCCCCCCACTGAGTGAGGTTTTGAGCTTTGCACTATTCATCCTCCTTTAACATGCTAATGCCTCCCACTAACATTCATTCTGGTGCCGATGCTGGAGGAAGTGATCATCAATGATCTAATGGAAGTAATGATCTCGATCTATGCAGAATGAGGTGGTTCAGGATTAGTGTTGCCAATTATCCTTTGTGAATGGTTATTCTTTATTCTTTACATTTCGTTATTAAGCCTTCTGTAAAGGTTAAAACCTTGTGTTTTTTTTAAATTCTTAGTTAATTTTGTGCCTATCTCTTTAAGAGAACTATTGCTTGTAGTGTTACCAGGGTGACTATGATGTTATATGTCATAATATCCGCCCAGGCTAACGGCTTGCTCTCTTATTCTACAAGATGTGAAGGAAGTGAGAGCACGAGAAATTTTTGTATCTCTTTAAGTTTTTGTATCCTTAAATACCTTTTGTATCTCTATATATCTTTGTATCTCTATCATACAGTAAATGCTTTGTTATTCACCATTATGAAAGTCTTGTGGCGAAGCTACCCAAAATGTTTATCCATTCTATCAATGAATTAAAACTACACAAAGTAACAGCCACAGAGTTTAATTTGTTGTATTAAAAAGATCAAAATTTGGGATATCAAGCTCGCACTTTAGAAAATGATACTCTGAAATTAGAATAAGGAAAATGTCATCTTATACCATCTTTTTCAAATTAACCGCATATCATTTTTTTCTCACAGTAGACATAATGGAAATATCAAGGAACAATTAAGTTGATAGAGAAATTTTCAATCACCAGTTAGGAGAGATCTGCAATGGAATATTTACCTTCCTTTGAACAAATGCTCCGCACAATGTTATTCTTCAAATATTTCAGTGCATCAAAGTTAGTAACGGAATAAACTTCTCCGATAAGTTTAAGTTCCTTTACTTCTGCCTGTCCTACTCCTATTGCATAACTGGTTATTTTCTGGTTCATCAACTTGGCAGCATTAGTTTTAACATCATCTTCTGACTTGCCATCAGTGATGGTGATCAGAAAACGTGGCACTGCATGTCCACGGCTTCTCTCTGCTTCACTGAAGAGCTCTATCATGTAGTGTAATGCGCTGCCTGTTTTGGTGCCTCCGCCCATTTGAAAAATGGATTTAATTTCTCTCTCCAAAACTGTTTTATTTGTCGCTTGATTGATTTCAATTTCAACTTTTGCATTAGATGCGTACTGGACAATTCCAACCCGAACCTGATCCAAACCAATATTAAACATATCAACAATCTCAATCAGGAATGTTTTCATGTCCTTGAAGTCCATAGACGATATACTGCCTGACCCGTCAATGAGAAAGAAAATATCAGCTTCTTCAGTTTCAGCGCAACCTGAAAAAAAGAAGAAACGTTTTAGATGCCTAAGAACAACAAGGATTATCTCCCGGGTGTTTAGATGCGTTGCTGAGACATAACACTGGACAATGAAGATTTTATTTCTGAATGCTTTTGGGTGTATTTTATGGATTTTGGGCTGCTGCTCATAAAGATCGCCTTAAAATTTTCCGATTGTGTACCACATTTTTAGATATAACCTTTTTTTTTGTCATTTCCTGTCACGGTTTTGTATGCTTGAAGTGTAAGTGCAACATGCCATTGAAAATTCCACTTTCTGCGTTCGCACTCAGACTCCTTCCCTGCTTGTCTCAGGGCCGTCAGTGAAAAACATGGTGAAAGGTTTCACTGGGACAATGCAACCATTGAAAAAGTGGGATCAGGGCAACTGGAGTCCATCAGCACTGGCCGACTATGGTTGGACACAGACACGAGAGGCATCGGATGCTGAGAACCAACGAAAAACATAGGCAAAACATTTTTATGTCAGTATCATCGTGCGATTGAACATGCTCAATTCAATAAAAGTTGATTTAATGTTTCTCCAACTTCCTACATGATACAGCAAATCTGAAATTGGCTTTGTGTTCAGCTTGAAGCTGTCTATCATAATTCCTATTGTATTTCAGGAAGCAAACCTTTTGAAAAAAATTGTTGTCCAGAGTAATTAAATTTTGGATGTTGAAGCATCACTCTTCACAGACAGTAGCTCAACACCGAATACCAGTGGGTGCTTCATGCATTTCCACTCTTACAAAGAGTACCATGATTAGTACCAACAAAAATTCCCTTTCCTCATATTCATGCACTTTTATTCCCCTTCACATTTGTCCACTTCCCTTCAACAACATCCATTGAATCTCAATCTATCACCTCAGTAGGCAAGTTCATACCAAATTTTAATCATCCATTGGATCAGAGTGGCTTGGTCGGCATATCAGTAAGCAATTAAGATTCAATTAGAGGTAATGAAAGCAGAATCATTTTCCCTGAAAGTCAGTGAAGCAGCTGACTATTTACCACAGTCCATTAGTTCTTCTGCTCACAATTACTGGTCTCGTAATTCCAACTTTATTTATTTAATTGAATTTCAATTCTCCATGGGTGGTGGGGAGGTGGGGGGGGGGGGGATTTGAACTTGTGCCTATGAGCTCATATCTCGTCCAAGCTGAGATATTAGCCCGGGAGGCACATGGAAAACAAGCTCAGCGACTTAATAAAATGAAGAAAAAAAAATGAAATGGCTTCAGAAACAGTGAACCCTTCTGATTATAAGTTTGTTTCATGAATGCTGCATTACAAGAAACTGCCCCACAATATTAGATTTCATAGGATGCTTATCCACTCCTTTGCCACAAGGTGCAGCATCAGTTGAAATTTGGGAATTGCCCAATCTCTTTCTGAGCCGTAGCTCTCAGCTGACAAGATGCAATACTCGGTTTGTGTTGCACTGGTGCTGTCCTTCAGATGAGATATGACACACACACACAGTCTCCAACACCTCTTTTAAATGGTTTAAAAGATACCATGGTACTCAGTCAAAGAACAGAAGGGCAACTTTTGCCAGCATTCTGGCTAACATTCTCTTATAGATTACCTAGACATTACCATATTGCCATTTCTTTGAAATATCTTGGCTGGATCCTACTCTGCATTACTTAAGGACATTTAAAAATTCTGAAAAAATTACTTGTGAGAAAAGATCTCTCTCTATGTGGAGAGTTTAATGTAATGTGGGATAACACTATATGAACTGAACTATAATTGGGGCCATTGCAAATGAGAGAATTTAAAACATTCAGGCATTTTCTTAACATCGAGGGCTGAAGGGATAAAAAAAAATATTGAACTAGTGAAGGCTCAACATTATCCTTAAATAATGATTATATTAAATAAAATGAGCAATCATCAGATTCTATATTAACAGCAATTAGATCAGTTTTGGGTATGGATAATTTGTCATCCAACCTTGTTCAAGGATGTCTTCTTGGACCGCTGCCACTGAGACTTGTTTGATGATCTCTGTGCAAATCTTTTTCAGTAGGGTATTTGCAATAACCGACAGCAGAGTGAAGTCCTTCACGTTGGAAACATAACTGCTCGAAGGATACGAAGCAATTTTTTCCAGCTCACTTTTAATGGCATTTCCCACTCCCAAGGCATAAATAGTCACACCTTCACGGCGCAGAGCATCTGCACTGTCTGTGACATTCCCCTGCGATTCACCACTCATGATCAAAACCAAAATCTGGGGGATCCCTTTCTTGACACGGCTGCCAGCTTTTGCCGTGAAGTAGTTTCTCCGCAAAAAGTCAAGAGCAGCGCCCGTCCTTCTTCCCCCTCCTCCATAGGGCATTAATCTGACGTGATCCAGGATATCCCCCTTCTGCTGATAGGTTTTTAGTTTGAACTCTTCTGTTGTTGTGCCGTTGTACTGAGCCAAACCAACGTGGACATTGTCAGCTTTGACGTCTAGAGCCGAGATCATATTTTGGAGGAAAATCCGGAGTAATTGGAAGTTGACTGGCCCGATGGCATCTGATCCGTCCACCAGGAAAACAACATCAGCGACAGCAGACTGACAGGCTGTGAGGAAGAAAAACATTGTTCATAAATAAGAGCTGAAGCAAATTTACAGCAGACTCTTAACTGTGAATAATTAAAGCACTGGCAATGCTTTCATTTGTGACTCATTAGTAAAGTTACAGGAAGATTGAGACAATTCTCACTGGCCGTCTAAAAAACATTTATCTTTCAAGCACTAGAGCAGTGGTCCTCAACCTTTTCCTGGTTGGAAACCCACTGTTTTAATCGTCCCTCATTGACTCGTTCTGAGCACGGTTTCAGAACTCCAAAGGAAATGGGCCAATGACCATTTTTCTCAAGCAAAATATTTCAGTCACAATTGGGTCTAGAGAAACAATTCTCAACCTTGCCTTCCCACACACATCCCACCTTAAGCAATCCCTTACTAATCACAGAGCACCAATGGTATAGGGATGACTTAAAATGGGATGTGAGGGAAAAGAAAAAGGTTGAGAACTATTGCACTAGAGCAATATTACTTTTACACATTCCTTTTGGTGAGAAATTTCGATGGGGGTTTTTAGACTGCAGGCATGTTAGGGCACGATCAAGGAATTTTGCCGCTACATGGGCAGTCTAGAAAGGATCGTGCAGGGATTCTGAGACAATTTCTGCCCCGCGATTTATCCAGCAGGAAGGATCACTTCAACTGTTTGGAGAAAGCCTGCAGTCTAAATCATACCAAAAAAACTCACTGTTGGTCATCCACTCGACTGCACGTCCAGTTCCCTGGAACCTTTGCACTCAGGGACTCACAGTCTAAAAAGGCTCCTGGTGTGAACAACCACACGGGCAGTCATTATGTAATTTATTTTCCTGACATTTCATGAGAAATTTTCCTTGTGCTTTCCTCAAGAGAGGTCAGACTTCAAAGGCTCTGGGATATCATCGCCTTGTGAAAAGAACTTTGTACATTCCAAGTGCTTTCTTTCTCCCAAACAAAAAGCAGGCTGCATAGTTTTTAGAAATTGTTCTAATTGACACTGAAGATAATTAAAGGATTTGCTGGTGCATAGAAAACTTTTCCTCAGCTGGATGAGTGGAGCAATTGGAAACATTTTCATCGATGCGAAGAAGCATTTCAAACATTGGGAAGGGAGAACCTAAAATGCTCCTACCACACTCTGCCATAGTGAAGTCTATATGGTCAGAATGATAGAGAAACATATTCATGCCAGGAATAGATAAAAGTCACGCACATGGTCTCACTAGACAAGAATGAAAAGAAACAAATAATACCTGCTGGATGTATGGGCTCTCTAAATAGAAATTCCTCTTGTACTATCCGTTTGATTGTATTGATTGTTTGGCTAGAAGACTGACCAAATGCATTAATATCATCAAACTGGAAAACAAATTGAGAATTGGGAAGAAAGGCCATCTTTTCCAGCTCACTCCGAACAAAATTCTTCACACCAATTGCAATGACCTTAATGCCTTTGCCCCTTAATGCCCTGGCAGCGAAGGTGATGTCATCCTGCGAAGATTCAGAAGTAATTATTATCGCAATCTGAGGAACTCCTTGAGCCTGTCGGCTTCCAGCAGCCTCTCTGAAAAAGGTGTTGCCCAGGAAGTCCATGGCGCTGCCTGTTGCCTGCCCACGTCTACTCTGGATTGCAAATTTGCGAGGATTCCTTATGTAACTTGTCACTTGAGCATTCGTTTGGAAGTCATTCAGCAAGAACTTCGTTTCAGCAAAGCGATGGTACTGCGCAAGGCCAACTTGGAACTTATCCACCCCGATCTCAAGTTGAGAAACGGTTCTTAAGATAAAGTTTCGAATCTGCTCGAATCCTGAGGTCCCCATATTCAAGGAATTACCCACTAGGAAAACAACATCAGCGTAATGGATGGCAAAGGCTGTAAAAAAAAAAAAAAATTCGATGAGTGACTCCAAGAGTCAAATTAAGGGAGTGCTGAACTCAAACCCACACTATAGATCTCCTGCTAAAGGCAATACATTATGGCAAAAAAATCTAACTTCAAAGAGGTAGGTTAGAGCAAAGTAAAGAAATTAGAAGAAGGATAAGTGGATGGCAGGGGAGCAAATAATGATGGGATAGTGGAAGTGATTGAATGGAGGGATGGTGTAAGTGAAGTATGAAGGGAAAATGGAAGCCTTTGGATGGAAGGAGGGTTGGAGTGAAGAAGAATGAGTGATGGAAATAATGGGAAGAGGAAAATTACAAGCTACACGGAGCACAGCATACTGGAATCCTAAAGAATACAACAGAATATTTCAGTAAATGTTGTGGATAAACATGAGAGTGTTCACTTGGGGAGTGTTGCATTATGCAAGTAGCGTTTTGAGATCTTGCTCATCAGTATTAGAAAAAGAAGATTGGTTGAGATAGGACAGGGATTGGAGACAATTCAAGATGTCGAAGAGATGCTGGCATTGAAAAAGGAGAGAACCATGAGTAAAGGATTCAGCCAAATAAAAATAGAAGCTAATTGTACGACTGGAAAATAAACTGAGATGAGGTCTCGTGTTGAGGGGTTTAATAAATGAGTTTGGTTTTGCTGAATCATTGGGGACATAGAACAAAAACGGTTCAAAAACGATGGTCGGACCATCAAAGTAAAAGATGTAAAGATGCAAAATAAGCCCAATGGTGTTGAGGGTGGATGAAGTCGAGTAGGTTGTGGTCAATACTCACAGATGGAAGAGGAAAATAAAGAGGATGGGGCAAGTGCTGAGAAATGAGGTTCATATAGGTTGGCCGTCCATAGCCAGCACAGAGTGAGTTTTCTTCTCTGCATACCTATGACAACAATTCGAACCAACCTTGGATATGGTTTACCATAGTCTGGCACACAGACTCCAACAAGGTGCTGGAAAATGTTGATAGCATGTTAAAATCTGCAATATCGTAGACATATTTCTTAGATGGTCTGCTGGATATATTATGAAATTCCTTTTTGGATTGGACATTGACACCAATGACATAAATTGTAACACTTCTGCTTCTCAGCTGGGCAGCTGCCTTGGCTGCATTGGCAGAAGATCCTCCATCGGTGACCAGAATGGCAATTTGTTTCACACCTTCCGCTATTCTACTTCCTGCCGACGGAACAAAATGTTGGCTCTGCAGGAACTCCAGAGCCGCCTTCATATCTGTCCGACCTCTCTTCTGCGACAAATTCTGTATGTAGTTCAGTACTTTGTTCTTTGATGGGTATTTATTGAGAAGAAACTCAGTCCTTGGATCACTGCTGTACTGAACTAACCCGATCCTCACTCTGTCCCTTGCGATATCCAGCCCATTAACAAATGTGTACAGAAATTCCTTCACATTCTTGAAGTCCTTCTCATGTATGCTTGATGAACCATCCACCACAATGACAACGTCAGCAATCGTGGCATCCCTGCAAACTGAACACAAGAGTAACATTGTTGTTAAAGTTGTCCAGGCTACATGCAAGTGGACTGTGCTACTCCAGTGCAGCATTCTTATTCTCAGATCCCTTCATTAGACAGTTTCTATCTCCTATAAACAGTTACCAAGGTGGTACTTCTAACATTTTAAGCATGGGGACCATTTCAGGCAATTCAATTATCATTTATCTTTCACAGGTCAAGGGTCACGTGATTTTGGTCAATCAAACAGCTTTTAATTACATTGAAAATATCTGTGTGGAAAGAAAATAAAATGGCAAAAGCTGAAATAAAAATAGAAAATGCTTAAATACTTCACAGTATTTGAAATATTTAGTGGAAAGCCTCACTGATGAAATGTCCGTGAACCTGAACTATTAATTCCATTTCGTCCCCCATGGGTGATAGACACTTGAGGTACTTTGCATCAAGCTTGGTTTTTCTTCTAATTGCTTTGACCGGATTATTCCATTCAACCTGAAAATGTAGCCCTGAATTATCATCTGCCTGGTTTCCATTCACTCCTACTCTGACCTCTCTGCTCCTTACACTATTTCAGTGAAGCTCAAAGAATATTCAAGGAACATCACCTCATCTTCCATCGGGAATAGCCCTTGGGACCCACTATTGAATCAGCAATGTTAGATAATCAGCCTTTCTTATTTGTGTCAAAGCTGGCCAGTATCGATTAGTTGTTTTATTTTTACCCCCTCAACGGCTGCTGCCCCTAGAATTTTTTTACTGCTTCAGATTTCCAGCAACTGTAGTGCTGTGTCTCTCACAGTTAAAGCATCTTAGTCTGTTTTCGAGCTACTCACCTATTAAATAGATGGCTCTGAGACCAGCCATTTAAGCTCCACCCATTGTAGGCCTTTCCTTTGTTCCCTTCAACCCCTCCCCTTTCTACAACTGGAAAATTATTTATTCTAATATAAAAATGCAATGCAGGAGAAAGCACAGGTGAAACAGTATATAGTAAAGATACAGAACTGTTTAGGGCCTGAGCCCTTCATCAAGGAAGGACACCTTGACCTGCTGAGTTTCTCAAGCATTGCGTTTTCACTTCAGTCACAGAATCTCAAGACTTTTGTGTTTTTTAACTACATATTTGTCCTCTCACTTTCAGCTCTAATAAAAGAGAAACATGATCTTTCTCTCACATTCATGCATGAACGCACACACTCTTTCCTCCCCGCAGAGATCCCCGCCACTACCATCATTCCATAAGCTGCCTGACCTACTGGGAGTGTCCAGGGGATTGCCTTTATTTTGGATATCCACCATCTAGAGCAGTGGAACTCAACCTTTTTCTTTCCACTCACATACCGCTTTAAGTAATCTCGATGCCATCGGTGCTGTGATTAGTAAGGGGTTGCTTAAGGTGGGATGTGAGTGGGAAGGGAAGGTTGAGAATCACTGCTCTAGACCAAATTGTTACTGAAATATTTTGCTTGAGAAAATTTGTAATTGGCCCATTTCCTTTGGAGTTCTGAATCCGTGCGCATAACGAGTCAATGAGGGACAATTAAAACAGTGGTTTTCAAACTTTTTCTTTCCACCACATCCCACCTTAAGCAATTCTTTACTAATAACAGAGCACCGATGGCATACAGAATAGTTAAAGTGGTGTGTGAGTAGAAAAAAAAAGGCTGCGAACCACTGTTTTAATCATCCCTCATTGTTTCGTTACGTGCATGGTTTCAGAACTCCAAAGGAAATGACAATTTTTCTCAAGCAAAATTTTTCAGTTACAATTGGGTCTAGAGCAGTGGTTCTCAACCTATCCTTCCCACTTACATCCCACCTTAAGCAATCCCTTACTAATCACAGAGACACCGATGGCACAGGGATTACTTAAAGTGGGATGTGAGTGGAAAGGGAAAGGTTGAGAACCACTGGGCTAGAAACTGCTGCTGGGAACCTTGTAACCATGGGGAAAGCTCTTAAACAAGGCAAAAGATGATCTGAATCCTCAAGTTCAGACCAGCTTTGGTGCAAATATCCCATGACATTTGCAAATCTTTGATGCATAAATGAATATGACATGAGAAATATCAAAGCAGTGCACTGAGATGTTATGGATGATTAATGTGTAGAAATAAATTATTTCCATTTGAACAAGAAGAATAATCTGATAACTAAAAGAAAACCATGTCATTTTTTTTAAATGTCTGATGTAATCTGGATGTCTGCCCCCCCCCCCCACCCACAAAAAAAAACAATTTAGGACAACATAAAATTTCAAAGGTATCAGGAGAGAGTTTTGCTCTTTTAATAAAAAAAACACAAGGCTGGGGAAACTCAGCAGGTCAAACAGGGTCCTTGTATTGGGAGAAGTTATGGCTGTCACATGATGACACTCCTCCTGACCTAGTCGGAGGACACACCAGCTGCCTGTTCTGTCCCACCTATCAGCACACACCTTGCTATTGGCCCATGTTAATGACCAGCCCTACACCCTCCAGCCTGTCTGTACTTGCCATAATTAGATTAGCCTGCCTGCCACTGAGACATTGACCCTCCCACTCCACTCCACTCCAGTACAATCACCTGGGTTGGACGCCCCTGCTCTCCAGCACTATAAAGGGTGTGTGTGCCATCTTCGAGGGACCCCTTGCTCCATGCTGGGCTGAGAAACTTGGACCTGAACTGGAGAAGGTGCTGGTGAGATAAGGGTACCATTTAACAGGGGTTGGGAGCATTGATCAGTGTCCCTAGTTTAGCACAGAGCCACATTTGCCCAGAGTCAAGGGCTGGTGGAACACAAATTTACTTCGCCCTTGATTTTATGCATGTGTGTATCTTTTTTCCCAGCCTGTTGATTAGCCATGTGCATGTGTTTCATTGCTACTATTATTTTTCCCCATGCTATCAAATTCTTACTGCCAACCAAGTGTGGTTCCCACACTAAGTTATAAACTGTACTTGTTTGTTTATCATTATTCTGCCCTTCCCACGGTTGTTGTATATACCTTGTGTGTGTGTGTGTGTGCGCGTGTGCATGTGTGTGTGTGCGTGTGCATGTGCATGTGTGTGTGTATGTGTATGTGTGTGTACATGTGTGTGTGTATGTATGTGTGCGCTTGCATGTGTATGTATGTGTGCGTGCATGTATGTATGTGTGCATGCATGTGTATGTGTATGTGTGTGTATGTATGCGTGTGTGTGTGGGTGGGTGGATGTGTGTGGATGTGTGCGTGGATGTGGGTGTGTTGGTGTGGGGGTGGATGTGTGTGTGGGTGTGTATGTGTGTTTATGTGTGCACATGCGTGCATATATGTATGTGTGTGTATGTATGTGTGCATGTATGTGTTGGTCTGTGTGTGTGTGTGCATGTGCGCACGTGTGTGTTTGGAGGTGGGTGTGTGTATATGTGTGTGTGAGTGAGTGTGTGGGTGGGTGTGTGTGTGGATGTGTGTGTGTATGTGGGTGGGTGGATGTGGGTGTGTTGGTGGGTGTGTGTGTGGGTGTGTATGTGTGTTTATGTGTGCGCATGTGTGCATATATGTATGTGCATGTATGTATGTGTGCATGTATGTGTTGGTGTGTATGTGTGTGTGTGTGTGTGTGTGTGTGCGTGTGCGCATGTGTGTGTTTGGAGGTGGGTGTGTGTGTATGAGTGTGTGAGTGCGTGTGTAGATGGGTGGGTGTGTGTGGGTGTGGGTGTGTGTGTTTGTGTGGGTGGGTGTGAATGTGTGTGTATGCGTGCACATGCGTGTGTGTATGTGTATGTATGTGTGTATGTGCGCGTGTGTGTATGTGTGTGTATGGGTGTGCGAGTGTATGTGTGTATGTAGATGTGTGCGTGTGTGTGTGTGTGTGTGGGTGTGTATATGTGTGTGTTTGTATGTGTGTGTGTTTATATGTGTGTATTTGTATGTGTATGTGTTTGTGTGTGTATGTGTGTGTGTTTATATGTGTGTATTTGTATGTGTATGTGTTTGTGTGTGTGTTTGTGTGTGTGTGTTTGTGTGTGTGTGTTTGTGTGGGTGGGTGTGTAGGTGGATGTGTGGGTGGGTGTGTATGGGTGGTTGTGTGTGTATCGGTGGGTGTGTGTGTGTGTTTGTGTGTGTTTATGTGTGTGTGTTTGTGTGTGTGTGTGGGTGGGTGTGTGGGTGGGTGTGTGTGTATGGGTGGGTGTGTGTGTATGGGTGTGTGTATGGGTGTGTGTGTGTTTGTGTGTGTTTGTGTGTGTGTGTTGATGTCTGTGTGTTTATGTGTTTGTGTGTTTATGTTTGTGTGTGTTTGTGCGTGTTTATATGTGTGTGTGTTTGTGTGTGTGTGTTTGTGTGTGTGTTTGTGTGTGTGTTTGTGTGTGTGTGTTTATGTGTGTGTGTTTATGTGTGTGTGTGTTTATATGTGTGTGTTTTTGTGTGTGTGTGTGTTTATGTGTGTGTGTGTGTTTATATGTGTGTGTTTTTGTGTGTGTGTGTGTTTATGTGTGTGTTTGTGTGGGTGGGTGGGTGTGTTTGAGGACCTGAACACATTTTTCAATACCTTGATGAAGGAGTCAGGTCCAAAACGTCAGTTACTTATCTTTCCCATATAAAGGACACAGTTCCTCCAGCCTTGTGTCATCTGCTGATTTTCATGTTTTACCACTTTGCTACTTTAATGCTGGGAGAGCTTAAATGGCACAATGTCACAGTTCAGCTACGGACTCATCGAATTGTTTGAGAGGCTAAATATCTTTCTTCTTCTTTGGTGGTCTTTGCACCAGGATCAGGAGACAGGAAAACTGAACAACTGTTTTGTGTCACTTGTGATGCAATGACATTCAAAGGATGCTGGAGAAGATCAGTGCGTGTGAATAGATGTGGTGGGGTGGGGGTGCAGATTTGTTGGCAGGGTTGTAGCAAGTGCTAGCAGCAGGGGAGGGAAAGAAAATAAATCAGCAAAAGAGGCCGAACATATTGGGATATTGCACAGAAATCGAGTTGAAACGATAGGAATAAAGCCAAAGCAATGCTTATAATCTCGAAGTTTCAAGTTTCAAGAATACAATACCTATGGATGCCAGGGACAGCTTAGATATTTTATGGGTCATCTCTTCCACCCTGCTACATATGACATGGATGATGGCCTGTGAAATTTCCCTCAGAGCAGTAAAGTCGTCCACATTGAACACATAATTTGCCACAGGCTCGCTGGCAACTTGCCCCAGCTCCTTCTCCTCGGCTTCCCAGATACCAATGGCACACACCAGGATGCCCTGATCCTTCAGCGCCTTCGCAGGCAGTTCAACATTATCCTGAGACTGCCCATCGGTGATAATGATGGCCACTGCGACACGCCCATAGACGCCCTGCTTCCTGCCAATTCCACAATTCCACAAGGTCAGGCCCAGCCTGGTCTGTGTGCCTCCTCCCTTGTACAGCAGCTGCTGCATTTTCTGCAGGATTTTGTTCTTATCATGAAAAGTATTCAAGAAAAACTTGGTTTGAGGGTTATCGCTGTACTGAATGAGGCCTATCTGGATTTTGTCCTCTTCAATATCAAATTCATTCACCAGGGTATAGAGAAACTCTTGAACCTTTTCAAAGTTTTGGGTACCTACACTCCAAGATCCGTCAATTAGGAAGACAATGTCTACAACAGAGGACTCTGTACAGGCTAATAAAACATAAATATCAACACAGATTCATCATTAGCACCCACCCATTTTGTGTGGCCAAGGCGATTAAACATCTAGCAGTTTTATAAGAAGTGTGATCAGGCCTGCAAGTCTCGCTCCCGCCATTTCATCATAACTCGCTCAGAATTCCAATGAAAGCCTCGGTGCATTATAGGGTCAGAATTCACCATGAGGCTATCCCAAGTGAAGATAAATAATTGGAATATGTGAATATAAAAACGGCCCATTAAACTTAAATTCTACAAACGATTCGCATGCTACATTCTGTTAATAGTAGGTTAGTCGTCTTTTGTTGGTCATACACTCATGCACAACTTTGTGTTGCCTGCAGAGCACTGATTTATTACGCTTGCTGACATACCTGTCCATGATCTCATGCACTGCCCAACTGAAACCACCCACAAATTGGAGGAACAGCCTTCATCTTCCAACTCGGCACCCTCCAACAGGGTGGCACTAACAATGACTTCTCTGGTTTCAGTCAACTCCCCTGTTATGAGCCCAAAGGACCCCAAAACCCAGCAGCAATAGATATTCACCAAGACAAATGGCTACTTAAATAAAAGTTGCTTTTAATTATCTTTAAACATGATAACAGAATCACATGTTAACTTATCACTATTGACTTAACTAACCTAACTTAACCCCCTTCTAATTCTAAGCGCACATGTATGTAATGTGTGTGTGTGTGTGTTTAAGTTCAGAAAAGTTCTTTGGTTCACAGTCCAATCTCACTTCTCATTCCTCCAAGTTCACTGGTTGCAGGCAATTCTTATACTGTGCACAGAATTTAAGATTTATGAAGTTCACTAGGCTTTGGTGCTTGAAAGGTAAATGGTTACCGCTCAGGAAGGTTCTTGTCGGTTTTCAGAGAGAGATTTGTTGTTCCAGGACATCCACAAATGATTCCTTTTTAATCAGCCACTCCAGTGTTTTGCTGACAAAACTTGCCCCCTCAGGGTTCTCCAGTTGATAACCTCTTTCTTTCAGGTAATCACAGAGTTCCTTTTTGTTTCCCTTATTCCAAGTGAAACATTAGACTACCAGTCCTCTCCTCTTGCATGAACCACAAAGGCTTTGACCAGGCTGAACTAAGCACTCACAACCCATCTTCCCACGAGCTTGCCAGGTTGTCCTATTCCAGTCTCAGCTGCTGTTACTGACTGTAACACTGTGGAAGTAATGTGTGTGTGTGTGTGTGTGTGTGTGTGTGTGTGTGTGTGTGTGTCTCTCTCTCTCTCTCTCTCTCTCTCTCTCTGCTTGCAAAACCACATGACCCTCTTAGAACAACAAGTTCTAAGGCTCCAGCAAGATTTTTCATCTGTTGCCTTTTATAAACAACAATCCATTAGTGAAGTCTCATGAGCACTCTTCAAAGCTCTTGCAAAAGCTGTGGAGCCGATATGTCTATCATGGGGCAGAGCTCCAGTATTTTAAATAAGGTCTATTTTAAAGTGTTTGTATGTGACCTACTCTAACAAACCTTTCCCAATTTATCTCTCAAAAACATATCTATGTACTCTGTCACACACCCCGCACCTCCTCCTTCTTCTTCCTTGTAGTGTATGACCCCAGTTGTCTGTCTGTCTCTGTCTCTGTCTCTGTCTCTCTCTCTCTCTCTTTCTCTTCCCTCTGTCTCCTTTCACAGAGCCAAAATCAATTCTCACCTTTCCTCTTACCATATCCTTTTGCTGATCTGGACTCCTCCCCCTGCCAGTCTTCAGTCTTTATTCTGTTCTTCGCTTATCCCCTAAAGAAGGGCTCAGGTCCCAAACGTCGGTAACATATCTTTACCTCCTCTGAACACTGCGGGACCGGCCGAGATCCTCCAGCATTTCTATGTGTTTTTACAGATTTATAACATACAGAACTCTTTCATGTCCAAACCAACTGTTCACAGGTACATTCCCTTCTATAAAGACATCCGATGAGGCTGCCCACTGCTGACTGGCGCAACCCTTGTTCTGGCTGCCATTGCACACTGCTCACTGCTATGACGGGAAACTTAGTTTCAAGTTCAAATGCACGTTTATTGTCATTTGTACCAAGGAACAGTGAATGCAAGACAATCCATAAACAAGTACAGCTGACCAACACAGGACATGGAGTAGAGTTATAGAGTGAGTGAACACATTAAAATGCTGGAGGAACTCAGCCGGTCTGTTCAGCATCTATACGAGACAAAGATATATTACCGACGTCTCGGGCCTGAGACCTTCTTCAAGGAAAAATAAGGAAAGGGTATGCCAGAAAGTCTCAAACAATGCGGGAGGAATCCAGACCAACACAAGGTGTTAATTGGATGTGATAAGGGAGGAGGTAGAATTTATTATGTCTGTGCAAAAGAAGACAGGGAATGGAGAGATGACAGGGGGAGAAGGGGGTGGAGGGTGGGGTTTAACAAAAGCCAGAGAAGTCGACATTAATGCCATGGGGTTAGAAGGAGCCCTGTCAGAAGATGAGGGGTTGTTCCTCCAGTTTACGGGTGGTCTCAGTCTGGCAGTGCATGAGACCACGGACAGACATGTCAGCAAGGGAATAGGATGGAGAATTGAAATGGGTGGCCACTGGGAGATCCACGCTATTAATGCCATGCGGTCGGAGGGTGTACAGAGTTAGATCAGTGCTGTGAACTCCAAACCCCCATTGAGTAATTGAGCTCAATGTGGACAGGCTGCCTGTGAGGTTTGGCACTGGATGGGCCAGGGTGGATGGTGCACTCACTCAGTGCTGTGATGTGAGCCTTGGGGCAATGCAGCGACCATCAAAGTGAGCATGGGTCATTATTGCAGGCTGCCTGGCTTCTACAATCTCACCCATCACCTCCTGCTTGGATGTGCTGACACCTGCTTTCTCCACTTCCCTTTGTTTGGCAACACAGCTCTCCCCAGTCTGGAGATTTTTCTGGGATAACAAACGCAAGGACCAACAACCATTAAGTATGTGACGGTTAAGAAGTTTAGAGTTTGGGGAAAACTGTACAACAAAAGAAGGAGAGACACTGTGATTTTAGTAAAAACACCGAAATGCTCTGTGTTCTTTCCAGCGTCCATAGGAGACAAAGATATATTGGATGGGATAAGGGACGACATGAGAATTTATCATGTCTGTGCAAAAGGAGATGGGGAATGGAGAGATGACAAGGGAAGAAGTGGGTGGGTAGGAATGATTTAACGATAGCCAGAGAAGTCCATTTTAATGCCATCCAGTTGGAGGGGGGCCCAGTTGGAAGATGAGGGGTTGTTCCTCCAATTCACAGCTGATCTCAGTCTGGCAGTGCATGAGACCACAGACAGACATGTTAGCAAGGGAATGGGATGAAGAATTGAAATGGGTGGCCGCTGGGAGATCCATGCTATCATGATGAACAGAGCAGAGGTGCTCAACAAAGTGATCACCCAGTCTGTCCGATATAGAGGACACAACAGCGGGACCACTGGATGCAGTAGACAACCCCTGCAGATTTACAAGTGAAATGTTGCTTCACTTGGAAGGACTGTTTGGGGCCCCGAATGGTGCTGAGGGAGGAGGTGTGGGCACAAGTGGAGCTTCTCCTGCAGTCACAGGGGTAGGTCCCAAGGGGACGATTTGTGGGGAGGGAGAAGTGGACAAGGGAGTGGTCCCTGCAGAAGGTGGAGAAGGGAGGATCATGTAGTAGGTGGCGGAAATGGCGGAGGAGGATTTGTTTGATGAGGGGGCTGGTGGGATGGTAGGTGAGGACAAGAGGAATCCTGTCCTTGTTACTTGTGGGGGCGGAGGGGGCCAGGGCCATGAGAGACAGGATTTTCCATCACATTCAACAGGGGGGTGACATTGGTACACTCACAATGTCAGGACTGAGTGTACCACAAGTCCCACATCTCAACACTGAGTGGTCATGCAAGTTTAAAGTGAGAGATTTATAAAAGACCCAATGGACAACTTTTCCACAGAGTGTGGTGGGAACATGGAAGGAGCTACCAGAGGAAGCTGTAAACATGGATACAATTGTGTTGTTTAAAGGACATTTATGCAGGTACTCAGATAAGAAAGGTTTGGAGGGACACAAGCAGATGGATGGAACTCAGATGGGAAACATGTTTGGCATGAACGCGATGGGCCAAAGCGCCTGAACTCATGCTACGTAATTTCGAGATTCTTTAGGAGAGAGTATAAAAGTCAGTTGGAGCTAGCAAGCAGGCGATTGGAGGAGCTGTGATCACATGACTAGGAGATCCAGTGGAGCATCAGCATGGAAAGAACTGTGTCGTGGAATGGCCAGTGTGTGAGTGTTGCAGTGTACAAGTGGGACTGAGGCTTTGGCTCCAGAGGCCTCCGTGAGCTTCTTTCAGTTCAGGTAAGGTTAGGTTAAGATTTTTGCATATTAACAAGAATAATTCATGGAGACGGCAGCTTGGGCAATGGAATGCTCTGAATGCAGGAAATCTGGGTCAACACAGTTGACCCTGATGACTGCACCTGTCGATGAGAGGATTGGTCATACTAGATCCAGTACTGCGTCAAGTGGCAGAGCGGTCGATGGGGGAGCATTTTGCTGATAGTGACCACATCTCCCTGAGCTTTAACATAGTCATGGACAAAGATAAAAGCAGAGAAAATGGGAAAGTGCTTAATTGGGGAAGGGCTAATTATAATGGGATGAGGCAGCATTGGGAACAGATGTTAACAGGAGAAAGTACAGAACTAATGTGGAAGATGTTTAGGGACCCTGTACCGGGTTAAGGATAGGTTTGTCTCACTGGGTAAGGTGGTAGGAAAACACGTCAGGCAATTAGTCAAGAGGAAGGAGGAAGCAAACATTAGATATAGGAAGCAGGAAATGGAAGAGTTCGTGTGAATTGCGAGGTAGCCAGAAAGGAACTTAAGGACTTAGGAGAGCTCAAAGGGGGCATGAGAAGGCCTTAGCATGTAGGATTCAGGAAGTCCCCAAGCTGTTCTTTGCGTTTGTAAAGAACAGAAAGATGACGAGAATGAAGGTGAGCTCGCTAAAGGATAAAGGAGGCAGCAGGTGCCTGGAGGAGTAAGAGGTTGGGGAGGTCCTAAATGACCACCAGAGAAAACTGAGGTAAGAATATAACAGGCATTTGTGCTGGATGATGTTGAGATTAAGGAAGAGAAAGTTTTGGAACCTCTTAAAAACATTAAGATTGGTAAGTCCCTGGAGCCAGAAGCAATATACCCCAGGTTGCTGTAGGAAGGAAGAGATAGATGGGACATTGGCTATGATCTTAGAATCCACCTTGGCCTCAAGAGAGGGTGCTGCATGATTGGACAATGGCAAATGAAGTTCCCTTGTTTGAGAAAGGTAATGGGGAGAATCTTGGGAATTATTGACCGGTGAGTCTTACGTCAGTGGTGTGTAAACTATTGGAGAGGAATGTTAAGAATAAGATTTTTGAGCATTTGGACAAGTACAGTCAACATGGCTTTGTGAAAGGAAGGTCATGCTTCGTGAGCCTAATAGAGTTTTTGAGGAAGTGTCAAAAGAAATTGATGAGGGTTGGGCAGTAGATGAGGTCTATATGGATTTTGTAAAGGCATTTGTCAAAGTCTGCCATAAGACACTTGTCCAGAAAGTCAAGCAGCGGGGGCAAGAGTTTGCGCCACAATCTCAGCGCAGCCACACTTGTGGTGAGGGCTGGGCTTCACATCAGCTTCCCAGGACATCCGCAGGCAGAGAATCACATAATACTCCTGGCTGTGGGGATGTATGGGCTCCACATCATGGTCAAAGTCAATCACTTATCTCTCCAGAGGACAATATAATGACTCCTTTTAATGCTGTTTCTTTCTCTGCTTTCATTCTTGGAAATGGGATTATGAGCACAAATCTGGGTACCAGTATATATTTTACAAATGTATAAACAGTCATGGATAAATTGGAAGCAAAAATCATGAACAATTTGAAAATGCTATTCAAAAACCTGGCTACCAATTTTATCATTCAAAGTATTTAACATAGAACAAACCAAAACAGACCCATTCAAGCACTCATGCCTGTCAGGTTGTCACTAGTCTATCAACACATGGGCACGTTCTTGTAATTTATTTAATAAACAAAATTCCAATGATCACTGCTGTCAATATCCTCAACTTTCAACCTATGTAAATTATGTCTACCCACAGAGTCGACCAAAGTTTTAAAAAATCTTCATTAAAACTACTGTACAAGCACGTATTTTGAATTAAAAGTACTGTATAGAGTGGACCCACTCCCTGTTCCCCCAGCAGCTTGAGGTCCCAACTTCCCCCCCCCCCCCACCCTGGCAGCCCGAGGACCCCATATCCCCCTGGCAACCAATTAAAGGCTCATTAATTGAACATTGCATCACCTCGGGCATGTGCGGTGGAGCGAATCTGACTTACAACCAAGTGGGATACAGCCAGTCCTTCGGTCTCCATTGCGGTCGTAAGTCGGGGACGAACTGTATTCAATATCTGAGCCTCCATTGCCTTCTTGAGCAGAGATTTCCTATGATTCACAACCAAATTTCTTCTCAACACAATCCAGAATTGTTGACCTTTCACTTTGACGGCTGTGACCCTGATTCTCAAACCAACCATCAAAGGGGGAAAAAAAATCATTCCCACATCACCCCACTGAGGACTTTGAACTTTACAGAATTCCCCACTTATTCCTCTAAACTCTGCAGCAGCCAATGGCCCCCTAAGGACTCTGCTCAGATTTTACAGGCCCCCTTCTCCATGAAGCCGTCGAGTTTGATTCGGTTTCTTCCGTACTTCTCTCCTACTGGTGACATAAAAAATATGACCATGGCCCCTCTTAAATGTGAGTGCCATGGGCCCCCATCAAGAATGGCTGTTCTCGAGCCAACAGATCCTGCCTACATGCTTAATTTGACTTCCCAGAAGTATTCAAGAGATTCACTTAATTGTCCTTGCGGGACAAATCCCCTGCTCCAGGAACTAACTTGGTCAACCTTCATTGAATTTCTTTAATGCAAGTCCAGACCCTCCAGCACATCACAACCTCCTCACCAACAAGAAGCCAAGGAAAAAGAAATGATAAAATAATGCAATATTATTTCAACTTTCATTCTTTGAAGGAAATGGTTCAGTGAGGGAAATTTGACAAGGCTGCATTCAAGACTCCAGTGATTCTCCCTTAATAATTCAGTAAGTAATTGGATTCAATAGTACAACATAAGAGCATGGTACCATTTTGTTGAGAGTCAGTCAGGGGTAAACCCATGGTAAAGAGGAGGACGATCATCACACCTTCCAAACAAACCATTTTGAGGAAACTCTCCCTGTGAAACAAGAGAGATATAATTACACATTCAGTGAAATGAAATGGCCCACATCCCCACTTTTCTCAAAAGTGGTGAAAATTTCAAAAAAAGGCTTTTTTTGACTTATTTCTTGAATCATGATTGCATATATTGAAACAGACAATAAATGAATTAAAAATTTTAAAAAATACATACATGATATTTTAAAACTAGCCCCCAACAACCCCCCCCACCCCACTTCCCTTACCCACCCCCCTCTAACCTACCCCAAAAGAAGAAAGAAAGAAAAAAGGCAATCGCCCATGACAACAAAATTCTTCAGTTAATTCCCATGGTTTGGAGTAACACCACTACTGTGGGACGAGGAGATTTAATAATTCAACCCCACATAATCCAAATATGGACTCCAAGTTTTATGATTAAAAAAGATAATTATATCATAAATTATATGTTATCTTCTTCAATGGAGTACAAGACCTCAACTCCATATGCAGTCTCTGAATACTCAAATCAGTCTCATTTTTCCAAGTAATTGCCAGATATTTTCTAGCTACAGTTAACGCCAATCTCAAAATAAAACAATTTGAAATCTATTTAATTTTAATTCTAAACTGATCCTCTTAATATTACCCAACAAAAATACTAAAGGATCTAATAACTTCTAAAAATTAGTTAAGTCTATTCCAAATGGGTTTCACTGTTTCACAAGACCAAGTAGAATGTAAAAAAGAACCCACATCCTTATAACCATACAACCATATAACAATTACAGTATGGAAACAAGCCATCTTGGCCCCTCTTGTCCGCACTGATTTAAGTGATCCCCTCTAGTCCCACCTACCTGTTCCCTGTCCATAACCCTCCAATCCCCTCACATCTATGCACTCATCCAACCTTTTCTTAAATGACAAAATTGACCCTGCTGTAACCACCTCTTCCGGAAGGTCATGCCACTCAGCCACCACTCTCTGAGTGAAGAATCAAGGAACATGCGGAAGCTGTGGGCTGCTTGCTGCTTTCGGGAGACTCGTGTCGGGTTGTGGACTGCTGGAGACTGGCTCTAACTGGATGGGGGGGAGGGGTATCAGGTATTTGAAACTGGATGCAAGGAGGTGCCAAGGGCACCGAAGGGTCCCTGACCGTGTCGGAGGTTCGGATCTGGAGCTCGGGTCGCCAATGGTTTGGACTGGACTCTGGGCTGCAGAAGGGTTGGAGGCAAATATATGGACACTTGGTGACTCGGGGGGGGGGGGGGGGTCCTCTCTTTTGCTTCTCTCTCTCTCTCTCTGACCGTAAGAGGCACTTCAGGCAATTCCTGCCAGTGGTGAATTTGTCTGCCATGCAGCAGGCAAAAAGGAATTTCATGTAATCAGACACTGTTTTATTACTATGACAATAAATTGAACCTTGAATCAGGTTGCATTAATGTCGTCAAATTTCCATCAAGGTAACATCATGATGTGTACCATTAGAAAGTGCTTTACAGATTTAAACCAATGCTTCTTTGATATCGTCTCTCAATCCCTCAAGCTAATACCTGGAATAGCAAGGAATCAAATGTATGGGAATGCACTGATTACAAATTACACAACGTAGCTGATTTGAAATATACATTGCTGGTTCTCGGTCAGAATTCAAGAAGACTTTTATTCAGTAGCATTGCAAGAATTTTTCACCAAAGAACTACTGATATACAAAACGCATCTTGTCAAGGGCTCTTGGAGATGAACAGAAAATGACACCCTTACTCAAACACCACCATGCACGGGGTCAGAGCCCTCCACCTTTACTACATTCTACAGGGACTGCATTGAGAGCATCCTATGTATCTGCATCACGGCCTGGTTCGGGAACTGCCCCGTCCCAGAATGCAAGTCCCTGCAGTGGAGAGTGAAGACTGCTGAGGGGATCATTGGGGTCTCTCTCTCCCTGCCATGATGGACATTTATAATGGCCACTGTTTGTGGAAAGCCATAAATGTCATAAGGGCTCCACACACCCCCTCCCGCGATCTGTTCTCCTACCCGCCATCCGTGAAGAGGTACCAAAGCATACTGGCCCTCACAACCAGACTGCAAAACAGCTTTCTCCCTCAAGCCGTGAACTCCGGGAACACTGGGCTAGTATATGTAACATGATATTTACAAGTTATTTATAAAAAAAGTTTCTGTTGCAAGTTATCTGTGTAAATAACCAGCTCCATGGACCAGAGAAGCCCTATCTTGTTTTCACTGTTCACTGCAAGGATTATGGTCTGAATGACAGATAGACGTGACTTGACGTCTTTAAATGCTTAAATAAATAAAAGTCCTTAAATACCTTATATTTCGGCATATAAGGACCTTCAGAAGAGTCGGGTCCCCATTTTCAGCCTGAATTTCATGGTTTGACCATATAACGGGTGTACAAGACAACCCGCCAATTTTCTGCAAGGAACGTTCTGGAGTCCGATGACTGGGCCTCCTGGCAACAAGCCAAACTTTGTTACAATCACCAAGTGACAAATCTGTAAATTAAGCAAGCAAGTGATAGCAGTTTTAAAAAAGCCCTTTGCATCTGGCCAGGTGTGGTGATCCCACTGTGATGCTGTTATGCCATTGGTTCTGTATCTCTGTGTATGGCTGGGCCTGCTTCCTGCCATAACTCCGCCTCCTGGAATGCCCCAATAAAGGTGATTACATCTGAGTCCCTCCCTCAATAAGAATCCTGGAAATGGGCCAGCAAGGGGAGCAAGTGCCCAGTCTTATGGTATTAAAAGCCTGCCGTGAAGTAACTCTTTTGCCATTATTGATATCGTATCAATTTACCATAAAGTTTTTTTTAACCGCAGTGGACAAGTCGCTGAGGCCGGACCAGCTAGATATCAATCCGCAATCGCCCGAAGCCCCAGACCGATTCGAGCCCTGTCTGCTCTGTTTTAACAACTTTCTGCATGCTTCCACTCAGGTCATGGCTTCTGACAACAACAAGCTACCACTGCTATGATCGCGGGCCAGCAACCATGCCCACGCAGTCATCAGGCGCTGTACGATGTACGAGGAAGCCATGAACAAGCTCCAAAGCTAGGACATATGTGGTCCACGCCAGACATCTCCTGGCCATCTGCAAGCAACAACCTGGTGAGCCCCTCGAGGAAATCCTTCGAGTCCTGCACCTAGTTGGGCAAGCCTGCGGCTGCAGGGATGTTACTGCTGAGGTCTACACTGATGAAATTGTTTGGGGAAGGCATCCAATCAGACTATATCCACCTGCGACTGCTGGAACTGGGCGAACTGAACTTGCAGAGGGCCTTCGAAGTGTCATGGATTCCTTCTCCTCTGACAACGCGACTGCCTCGTGGGGAACACAGGCAGTGCCATCTTGGGACGACAGGATTCTCAGGTCATGTCTTTGTCTCTGGCCTATAAGATGCCTATAAGGCGTGTTTCTTGGGTGTTTCAAAAGTCATCTTATACACCAAAATTAACAGTAAATCTCTGAATGTGCCTGTTAATCAAGCATCTAATAGTTGAGGGGGTAACAACTAGTCCTGAACCTAGGGCTATGAGTCCTGTGGCACCCGTACCTCTGACCTGATCCCAGCAGTGAGAACTGAGTATGCCCTTGATAATTGCTGCTCCTCTCCGACAGCATTGGTCTACGTAGATGATCTCGAGAGTGAGAGGAGTTTTTCTGTGATGTCCACTACCTTCTGTGGGATTATTTTTGCCATGATTCAGCTGATCCGCACACTTTCCACTACACATCCATAGATGATTGCCAAGGTTTTGAATGACACACCAAACCTCCACAAACTCCTGGGAAAGTAGAAGTGCTGTCATGCATTCTTCAAAATGACATTAATATGGCGGGTCCAGGACAGGTCTTCTAAGATAGTGATGCCCCCCACCTCCCCTAGGAATTTAAAGTTGCTAATCAGGAGTGCAAAATATTCTCAGCTGAATTCAGTGATTGTGTAAACATATTGGAAACATTGTCAGCTCGATGACCACATGTCGATCAATTCAGGACACTGAGCTGTTTAGAACTCATACCTTGATGTAGGGCTCAATCCTGAAATGGTGGTTATTTAACTTTGCCTTTGACCTGCTGAGCTTCTCCAGCATTTTGTGTTTTGAGGTTTACTTACGAGCTGTTAGGAAATATAGGCACCCCCTGCTTTACAGCTGTTCAGGTCATGGAAATTCAACTCTACAGAATTTTCAAATGGCTAGCCAGATATCTGAGACAAGGAATAAAATCCACTCTCACTGAATCTACATATAATAACATTGAACAAAGAAACACAAACTTGATGCACCCGCACTTGAAGCAACTTTGCTCGAGGGAAATTGCAATCATAACTTATACCACACATGTCAAACTCTGGCCCGCGGGCCAAATTTGGCCCGTGATATAATTATATTTGGCCCGCAAGATCATATTAAATATATATTAGAGTTGGCCCGCTGGCCGCTGCGCCAGTATAGCGCATGCACACTGAAGATGAAAATGAAGACGCCGGAGGTGTGGAGGGATCTCAGAGTCCCGAATCACGGGGATCGGAGTGCCGCACTCAGCCCGCCCAGCTCCTGGACACACAGACGCGGCTGGAGTTGGGGACCATCCTCGCTGGGTCTGCGCTTCAGCGGCGACGCCGGACCAAACGTCTCGTTGGCGATGCCTTCCCCCTCGCTCCGTGCACGGAGGACCCTGCCTCCCGCTCCTTTTGTTGGAGACGAGCCCGGTGCCGTGAATTCGCAGTTTAATCCCTCTCCAACCATGGGAGGGGGGTGGGAGCAACGCGCTCTTCTCAGCCAATTCCTCCACCGCCCCGGACACCGGCATTTCAACGGGGGGTTCGGGTGCCTTCGTCAGGCGACCGACCTGTTGGTCCAAGACAAGGGGAGAGCGTACAAACTCCACACAGACAGCACCTGAACTCAGGTGAACGTGGAGCTGCGACCCCACATTCCACATCAGGACTGTGTGTAAGATTGGGAGCAGTGAGACGGAAGCTTATTTTGTTCCTGTGATTTAAGCCTTTCTTGGGGTGGGGGGGGTCCTTCTCTGACCACTTGCCTAACAATTAACCTAATCAGATGTGGAGTTACCACAATACAACAGTTCTCAACCTTTTTCTTTCCACTCGCGTCCCTGTGCCATTGGTGCTCTGTGATTAGTAAGGGATTGCTTAAGGTGGTCTGTGGGTGGAAAGAAAAAGTTTGAAGACCACTGCTTTAATCATCCCTCATGTGCACGGTTTCAGAACTCTAAAGGAAATGGGCCAATGACAATGACAATGACATTGAAAGAGTTTATCCAAAACTATAAACTTTTATTTTAATAAGAAAAAGTTTAACATTACATATGTTGAAAGAAGAGAAAACATGCAGATGTTGTTGAAAATTTTCAATAAATATTTAGTTCGGCCCTCGACTTAGTCCAAGTTTTTAATTTTGGCCCTCCGTGAATTTGAGTTTGACACCCCTGACTTATACGAACATGTAAACTTGTTCATTGTAAACATGGTCATAATTAGGTAAAAGTTATCTTCATTTCAGGCCATCATAATTTCACTTTGGACTGCCTGAGTTTGTAATTACCTTAAGAAAAACATCTTAATCCAAATATTTACGACGCTGGGGACATGGCAATGTTAATCAGGGTAAAGGAATGGGAAATGCCAAATCCAGCAGTGCTTTAAAAACTGATTAGGAACAGTAAAAGGAAAAAATTTATTTTGATATGGAGTCAAATGGGAATTAGAACGAAAGAAGACAGCTTTGAAGCTGGATATTTTATTTCCTTTCAGCGAATGAAAGAAAAATATAACATTCTAAATAATACCGCTTTTTGTTATTTAAAAAGTTAAAGCTTTTTTTAATTGATAAATTAAGCCAAAGTCTAAGATCACCCAGACAATCTGACTTAGAAATTTTACTTACTAAAGGGGGTATTAATATATTTATTTCAGAAATATATAAATTACTTCAAAGGAAAATCCCCAGATCAGATATTCATAGGTGGGACTAGAGAAGGGTATTTAGTATGATGCAGACTAGAAAGGCCAAATGGCCTGGTTCCATGGTGTAATTGTTATATGATTAAATCAAGATTAAAGTGGGAAATTGATTTAGGGAGAGGAATAGGTCAAGATGGTTGGAGAATGTTATGAAATGATAATATGACTAAAATTATCAATGTAAGATATAGATTAGTACAGAATAACTTTTTGCATCGATTATATTTAACACCTCAAAAATTGAAAAAGATTTAATTTCTTCAGAATTAAGTTTTAGATCAGTGGTTCTCAACCCTTTTCTTCCCACTCACATTCCACTTTAAGTAAGTAAAGGGTGGCTTAAGGTGGGATGTGAGTGGGAAGGGAAGGTTGAGAATCACTGCTCTGGACCCAATTGTGACTGAAATATTTTGCTGGAGAAAAATTGTCATTGGCCCATTTCCTTTGGAGTTCTGAAACCATGCACATAATGAGTCAATGAGGGACAATTAAAACAGTAGGTTTCAAACTTTTTCTTCCCACCCACATCCCACCTTAAGCAATCCCTTACTAATCACAGAACACCGATGATGTAGGGAATATTTAAAGTGGGATGTGAGCGGAAAGAAAAGGTTGAGAACTACCCCCTATCCTTTTTAATTGAGATCCTCGTGATGACTAAAAAATTTGCTTTGGGTACTGTGAGGACTGGAGTGTGAACGAGAGGAGGAGTATTTAAAAAGTGAAGGGACAGATACATGTTCATTTAGATCTCTCCAATGGCTAATTAGCCGTATCCAGTAAAGGGAAGGGAAGCTCAAGTAGAGTGGCCATTGTGGATTGGCCCAATGTAGGAGCAAGAAACTGAGGCTTTGGTTTGAGAGGCTGAGGTAGTGGTGCAGGAGTTGATAGGTTTTTCTAACTCTTTAATAGGCAGTGGGATTGGCAGCCAGGGCAGGGACATCCTCCTCTTGTGGAATGTGCGTCATCAGGGAAGCCAACAGTATCTCTGCGAGAAATGCGTCCAGCTGCCACCCCTTACCGTCCATGTTAGGAAATTGGCACAGGCGTCAAATGAACTCTGGATCATTCAGGAAGCTGAGGGGAAGATTGGACAGGAGTTGCAGGGACACTGTCATGCCAAGGAGGCAGGAGGGAGGTAGCTGGGTGACAGTCAGAAGAGGGTAAAGGAGCAGGCAGACAGTGAAGGGTACCTTGTGGATACTCCCCTCAGCAATAAGCATACCCCTTTGGATACTACTGAGGGGGATGGCCTATCTAGGCAAGGCAGCAGCAGGGCCAATAGCTCTGAGCCTCAGAACGGAAGGGTGATCCAGTAGAGCAATAGTCACAGGGAACTCAATAATCAGGGAAACAGACAGGAGATTCTACAGCTGAAAAAGAGACTGCAGGATAGTGGGCTGCCTCCTGGGTGCTTGGATCCGGGATATCTCTGGTCAGAATATTCTTAAGGGGGAGAACGAAGAGCCAGAGGTTGAGGAACATACCCAGAAGATGGGTAGAGATCTTCAAAGTAAGTTTAGGTTGTTAGGAAAGAGGCTGAAGAGCAGGACCTCCAAGGTGGTCATCTTTGGATTACTCCCAGTGCCTCGAGCCTGGGCAGGAAGATAGTGCAGACAAATGTGTGGCAGAAGGCAGGGGGCAGGGTTTCAAGCTCTTGGATCACGGAATTTGTCCTGGGGAAGGGGTGGCTGGTTCAAGTGTTGCACCGGAACTGGAGGGGAACCAATATCCTGGCAGGGTGGTTTGCCGATGCTGTTGGGGAAGGGTTTCGACTAGACTGGCGGGATGGGGGGTGTGTGAAGGGACAGAGGTAGAAGTGGTTGGGGAACATGTAGGAACAGCAGGTAGGGAGTTTGTGTGGAAGGACAGGAGGATTAGAGGGAAATTGCAGCCATTAGGATGCATTGCAATGCACCAGGATTAAATATAATCAATATAGGGTGAAATGTTTTGTAGTTAAATGCGTGAAGCTTGAGAAATAAAGTGGATGACCTTGTAGTAGAGCTGAAGATTGGCATGTATGATATTGTGGCCATTACAGGATTATGGTTTAAGGTTGAATGTCATTGGGAGCTGAATGTCCAAGGAAACACAGTGTATTGAAAGGATAGGTAGGAAAACAGAGGAGGTGGCGTGGCTCTCTTGGCAAGGAATATCATTAAATCATTAGAAAAAGGTGACAAGATTAGAAGATGTGGAATCCTTGTGGGATGAGTTAAGACATGGCAAGGGTTAAAAATACACTGTTGGCAGTTATATATAGACCTCCAACCAGTAACTGGGATATGGAAAACAGCCAATTGAAAAGGCATGTCAGAAGGGAAATGTTATGGCAGTCATGGGGGATTTTAACATGCAAGTGGTTTAGGAAAACCAGATTGGGACTCGATCACAACAAAAAGAATTTGTAGAACATCTACGAGATGGCCTTTTAGAGCTGCTTGTTGATGAGCCAAGGAGGGGATGGGGTGTACTGAATTAGGTGCTGCGTAATGCACTCGAGATGATTATAGATCTTAGAGTAAAGGAACCATTTGGGAGGCAGAGATCACAATATGATTGGGTTCAATTTGAGATCCAACAAGGTGAAGTTAATGTCAGATGTGTCAGTTTTTCAGTGGAGTAAAGGGAATTAAAGCAAGATGGGAGAGGAACTGGCTGATGTAGATTGGAAGGGGGCACTAGTAGGGAAGATGGCAGAGCAGCAATGGAGTTTCTGTAAGAAATGGGGAAGGTACAGAATAAATACAGACCCAAAAAAAGAGGAAATAGTCAAATGGAAAAATGTCACAACTGCTTGGAGCCCATTCTGGGGAAGGAATGATCTGTACAAGTTCGATAGGTTGCACCTGTACTCGAGGAGAACCAATATCCTGGCAGGGAGGTTAACCCTAACCCTCAACTAGATTTGCTGGGGAAGTGGGTACCAAAGCCGTAATACAATAGAAAAGGCAGAGGTAGAGGCAGGGCTTTGCCTTGATGTCGGCTTTGACGCCCCTTGTCAGCTGACAAGGGGAGTCAGAGCCAACATTAAAGCAAAAGAAGAGGACAGACAATGAAGCAAAGGTTAGTGGGAAGAAGGAGGAGTGGGAAGTTTTCAAAAAATTTGCACAAGGAAAATTAAACATGAAAATAGGCTCGCAAATAATACCAAAGAAAATACAAAAAGCCTCTTCAAATGTATAAAGGGTGATGGGAATAGATTTAGGACCACTAGAAAATGGCGCTGGAGAAATAATAATGGGAGACAAGGAGGTGGAAGAGGAACTAAATGAGTATTTTGCATCAGACATACTGTGGAAGACATTAGCAGTGTGTCGGATGTTAAGGGCTAGCAGGGAAGGGAAGTGAGGGCAGTTACTATTTCAAGGGAGAAGGTGTTCAGAAAACGGAATGATCTAAGGGTGGATAAATCTCCCGGAATGGATGGATTCCACCCTCAGGATCTGAAAGAGGTAGTGATAGAGATTGTGGAGGCATGGGGGATGACCTTTCAGGTATCAGTAGATTCTGGCACAGTCCCAGAGTGCTGGAAAATTGCAAATGTCTCCCCACTATTCAAGAAGGGATGGGGGTGCACCTCAGGGGGCGAACCTCAGGGGGCAGCTCTGGCACCACACGAGCCCACTCCAGGCACCTCATGGGAAGGCTCTGGCATTAGCACTAGCATAAAGCATTAGCACTGCACCCCTGAGAAGGGAAAGAGGCAGCCGAAAGCAGCCTGACATCAGTGGTTGGGAAGATAGTGGAGTCGATTGTCAAGGATGAGATGATGGAGTTCTTGGAGGTACATGACAAGGTAGGCCAAAGCCAGTGTGGTTTCATGAAGGGAGAATTTTGCTTGACAAACCTATTGAAATTCTTTGAAGAAGTGACAAGCCAGAAAGGAGATCACAAGATAAAGGAACAGAAGCAGGCCACTAGGCCCATCAAGTCTGTTCTGTGTTTACACTGTTAAACTATGCTCACACCTAGTTCCAATTACCAGCCTTTTCCCCATATCCCTTGATACCCTAACTAATGAGATACTTATCCATCTCCTGTTTAAATACTCCCGGTGATCTGGCCTTCACTGCTTTGTGTGGCAGTGAGTTCTACAGATCCATGACCCTCATACTAAAGAAGTTCTTCCTCCTCTCTGTTTTAATTGGATAACTTGTAATTTTAAGACTATGGCCCCTTGTCTTCGGTTCACCCACCAAGAGAAACATCTACATTCACTCTGTCAAAACCTTTCAATATTTGAAATGTCTCTATGAGATCCCCCCCTCACTCTCCTATACTCCAACGAATACAACCCAAGAGCTGCCAAACTCTTTACGCCAGCCCTTGCATTCGAGGAATTATCCTAGTAAATCTCCTCTGCACCCTCTCCAATAATGTCACATCCATTCTAAGATAGGGGGCCCAAATCTGTACACAGTACTCCAAATGGGGTCTCACCAGTGCCCCATAGAGTCTCATTAACACCTCTCTACTCTTACACACTATTCTTCTTGAAACGAATGCCAACATAGGATTCTCCTTCTTCACGACCAATCCCACCTGGGAGTTAACTTTCAAATTACCCTGTACAAGGATGCCCAGGTCTCTTTGCACCTCCAAGGATTGAATTCTCTCCTTATCCAGATAGTCCTCTGCCTGTTTATTTCCACTGCCAAAATGTAGAACCGACCACTTCTCAACGTTGTATTTCATCTGCCATATTTTTGTCCGGTCTCCCAATCTGTCCATATCCCTCTGCAACTTTACGGTTTCTTCAACAGTTCCTGTTCTGCCACCTATCTTAGTGTCATCTGCAAATGTGGCCACAAAACCATTCATTTCACAATCCAGGTCTTTAATATAATTTGTGAACAACAGCGACCCCAAAACTGACCCCTGGGGAACACCACTAGTTACAAGCTGCCATCCTGAACGGGATCCCTTAATTTCAACCCTTTGCTTTTTGCCTATCTGTCAATTTTCTACCCAGTCTAATAACATCCCTGTAATTCCATGGACCTTCACCTTGTATATTAGCGTAATATGCGGCACCTTATCGAAAGCTTTTTGAAAATCCAAATATACAACATCCCTTTGTCTATCCTACCTGAGATTTCTTCAAAAAACTCTAATAGGTTGGTCAGGCAGGATCTACCCTTTAAAAAAAAACCCATGCTGACTTGGACCTATCCTGTCATGCATCTCCAGGTATTTCATAACGTCATCCTTAAGGATCGACTCTAATATCTTCCCCACCACCGATGCCAGACTAATAGGCCTATAGTTTCCTTTTTCCTGTCTCCCACTTTCTTGAACAGCAGAACCATATTCCCAACCTTCCAATCCCCTGGAACCATGCCAGAGACTATTGATTTCTGGAAGATTGTCACCATTGAATCTGCAGTCTCCAAAGCCACCTCTTTCAAAACGGGCAGGTGTTCCTCGTCTGGCCCGAGAGATTTATCAATCTTTAATCCATTCAGTTTGTCTAGCACAATTTCTCTAGTAATCCAACTTTACTCCGTGAAGCTTCTGTCTGTCAGTGCAGTGGGGGTATTGTGTATTTGGATTTTCAGAAGGCCTTTGACTAGGTGCCGCACATGAGCCCATGGTAAAGTGGGAAAAATACTAGCGTGGGCAGAGCATTGGCTGATTGGAAGGAAGCAGAGAGTTGGACAACAGGGAGTATGTTCTCACTGGCTGCCAGTGGCTGGTGGTGTCCACAGGGGTCGGTGTTGGTTGCCAATTCTTTTTATGTTGTATTAACGATTTGAATTATGGAATGAATTGCTTTGTGGCCAAGTTTTCAGATAACACAAAGGTAGGTTGAGGAGCAGGCAGTGTTGAACAAACAGGATGGATACAGAAGGACTTGGACAGATTAGTAGAACAGGCAGAGAAGAGGCAAATGAAATCCAATGCCGGAAAGTGTATGGTGAAGTAATATGGTTGAAAGAATAGACAGGCAGATTATTTTCTAAATGGGGGAGAAAATTTAAAATCCCAGATGCAAAGAGACCTGGGAGTCCTCATGCAGGATAGCCAGAAGGTCAACTTCAAGTTGGTGAAGAAAGCAAATGCAATGCTGGAGTTCATTTCAAGAGGAATAGAGTATAAGAGCAGGGATGTGATGTTAAGGCTTTACAAGGCACTGGTGAGACCTCACTTGAAGTATTGTGAGCAGTTTTTGGCTGTGTTAAGTCAGAGAGGGTTCAGAAGTGGTCGCAAGAATGTTTCCAAGAATTAAAGGTTTATCATATGGATTTAATGGCATCTTGGCCTGTACACTTTGGAATTTAGGAGAATGAGGGGAATCGCATTTGATGACTTAAAGAAACAAGTTAAATAAACAATTATGTCAGGCTTTAGATTTACATTATACAGTACAACTCCAATTATCCAAAATTGGTTTCTCCAAAATGCTCCAAGAATTTCTTTTGTAAAATTTAGATAAATGAGGATATCCGAAACAAAGCAGAAATCCTCATTTATCCGGAGCTGAACTGACCTCACAGGTTCACGCAACATGAAATTAGAACGATGATTGTCCTCGTTTCAGGTAACTCCCTCCCCTCTCTCTTTCCATTTTTTCTTTACCTACCCCTATCAACTTTTATTTCCAACTCTCCCTCTCAAACTGTGCGCCACAAGGGCTGCAAGGGCTGGAAGAATCTCTTGTCCTGGCGTCATCAAGGAGAGCCTCCCGGGCAGGAGTGACTTTGGGCTCAGTGGCCTTCCCTCCCCTTTCATCCCTCCCTCCTCTCCCCTCCCTCCCTCTCATCCCTTTCCTTTCCTCCTATCTCCCCTTCCCTCCCTCCCTCCTCAGCACACTGGATTTCCCGATGTTGACTCCAAACCCTCCCCTCAGCCACACATACACCAGACTTTCCGGTGCACGGTAGGCTTGGGAGAATATTCGGAGTCGGGACTCAGGTGTTAGGAGCTCTGGTAACCGGGGAGACAGGAGCCCGCCAACTCGGCAGTGAGTGTTTCACTGACCCAATCAGCAGTAGCTGTAGGGACGTGTTGGGATTGGCAGCGGACAGCATTTTTTTGGTGAGAATTAAACATTACTTTAATTCTTAAAAAAGCTTTTGCTTGTTGTTTGTTGTTGTTTAAGCACTGATAGAAGTGATTCACTGTTGCTTCTGGGCTGTTTATAAAAAAAAGACCTGTTCTCCGAAAAAAAAATATTTATCTGACGTTGACACAGTCCTGACAATTTTGTGTATGATACGACTTGTTATTCTTTGAAGATTTTGTATGTAGGATTTGTATATTAAACTCGGTAAAATATTTTTAAAAAAGATGTAGAAAAGTTGTTTCCCATGGTGGGAGAGTCAAAAACATCTTCAGGATTGAAGGGTGTCCACTTAGAACAGAGATGCCTAGGAATTTGTTTAGGGTGGTAAATGTTATATAGAGAATTTAGGTTAAAATGACTTAAGTTAAAATGTGATGATTAATCATAAACAGGGAAGCCAGAACGGACAGGGAGTTTACTAGCAGCCAAGGACAAAAGGTTCTGCTGAATATGTTTTTTTTAAACCTATCTTTTCATGGTCATAGTGAGAGACATGCAGGAGACAAAAGATTGATAAGAAGGGTGAGAAACAGAATTTAGTGTATGTAGAGTTCACAGCGTACGTAACGAACGTGATAATTAAAAATGCAGTTATACTTAGAATGCTTTTGCAATACTAACCAATTAAAACAGTATTAATAAGAAGGGGAAGGGCAAACAATAAGGGTATAAAAATCAATGCACTGTATGTATCGGGGCTTAACTGGTGAGAAACCAGTTGAGTCCAACTCTGCAGACTTGTAAATAAAGCTTGTCGTGTCATCAGTTTTAAAGAGACTCATGTGTGAGAAGTTTTATTTCTGACAAATGGGGGCTCGTCCGGGATCTACACTCCGGCCGTGAGGGAAGGCGAGAAGAGGGACATCGGAGCGGTGCACCCCGCTGAGTTCAGCGGCTCCAAGTCCCTTGCTCGTCGCTTCGGGCGGCTTGAGCGAGTGGTATCCGGACAAGGTGACACGACAAGACGGAGAGGAGAAGGGTGACGGTTCAATCCCCGGGAAGACACCGGTAAGTGACGACTTACGATTGTGGTGTGGGGATTGGGTAACAGGTGTAACGGGATACACCTGTTTGGATAAAAAACCTAACGTAATAGATCAGGTATAGATCTTTTGTCGTGGCGTGAGGACCCTGTCGTGGGACTCTAGGATAGACCCCAGGGAAACCTCGGCGGTAACCGAAGGAGGGACAGCACCTCCGACGAAGTGCCGAGAATAGAGGGGTCAACCCCAGGGAAACCTCAGCGGTAACCGAAGGAGGGACAGTACCTCCGACGAGGCGTCTGAGAAGAAGGGAGTAGGGTCCAGAACGAGAGGGTCCTCAGCAACGATAAACAGATCTAGGTGGGAAAATGGGAGGATCAAAATCTAAGGGCTCATCTGAAAATTCAGGACAATTCCTGGGAGTTCCCCTTGACAGCCCTTTGGGGAGAATGTTTGAAAATTGGGATAGTAAAAGATATCGAGACAAAAACAAGAAAAAGATGGTCCAATATTGTCTCCTTTGGTCGAAACAACCTATTAAAGGTTCCTCGGTCTGGTGGCCGAAATTTGGATCTGATGAGGATTGGGTTAGACAAGCATTAAACATATATGTAAATTCGAGACCAAAGGTGAATCAAGAAGAGTCAGCATATGCATTTTGTTGGGTTCCCTGGCCAGGATCCTTAACAAAATGTTTTAAATTGAGGGTAGCGGGAGAAAAGAAATGGGAACCTCTGGACAACCTTCCCCCTCCTTATATTCCCCCGGTGCCTACTGCGCCCGAGGAAAGCTTATTACTGGAGGGGAAAGGTGATGAATCTGATTGCCCCGAAAGGGGCCGGGAAAAAAAGGATGAATTAAGGGAGTCGGACCCTAAACTTCCACCGGTAAACTGACCCTGGACAAGATCCCAGACTGGTCCAGGACCATCAAAATTTTCAATAAGCCTAAATCCCCTGAGGGAAGTTCCTATGGGAGGACCGGGAGGGGGAACGGGATATGTGAATGTTCCCCTAACTAGTACAGAGGTGCGGGGATTTAAGAAAGAAATGAAAAAGTTATTAGAAGATCCTATAGGACTGGCTGAACAGCTTGACCAATTCCTGGGACCAAACACATATACGTGGGAAGAGATGCAGGCAATAATGGGAACATTATTCTCACCCCAGGAGAGGCAGATGATTCGACGGGCTGCCCTCCTCATGTGGGAATATGAACAACCTGGGGACCCCAGACCCCATGAACAAAAATATCCCTTAAATGAACCCAGGTGGGACAAACGAACACCCGAGGGATTGGCAAGTATGAGACAATATAGAGAGTGGACAATTAAAGGGATACGAGAGGCTGTGCCAAAGGGTCACAATTTCACCAAGGCATTTGGGAACCACCAGGGGAAAGACGAGTCCCCTACTGATTTTTTGGAGAGGGTGAGAAAGAATGTCCAACAGTATGCGGGCGTGGACCCTAGTACACCAATGGGTGAACAGCTTATTCGAATTGAATTTGTTTCCAAATCATGGCAGGACATTAGAAAGAAACTAGAAAAGGAGGAGGACTGGAGCGAAAAACCCCTAAGTGACCTGTTAAAAAAGGCGCAAAAAGTATATGTGCAGAGAGAAGAAGAAGATCAAAAGAGGGCGACAAAGGTTATGGTACAGACTATCCGACAGATGAATGCTGAATCCAGAGGGGAAAGAAAACAAAACCTTCCTCTAAACAATCCAAGATATCCAAGAGAGGGAAGACCCCGGAGGTTCGTTAAGTGCTATTACTGCAATGAGGAAGGACACTTTAAGAGGGAATGCCCCCGATACAAGAGGGAATTGCGTGCCCTCGAACTTATGGAAGAAGATTAGGGGTGTCAGGGGTTCCAAATGTTAGGGACCAAATATAAGAGGGAACCCCTGGTAAAACTAAAAATTGGTCCCAAGGGAGAAGAGGTGGTGTTTATGGTGGACACAGGAGCAGAACGAAGTAGTGTAATAACTGTGCCAATCGGAACTGAGCCTGTAAAAAGTAATTTGACAATTTCTGGGATAGAAGGGGCTCCCAGAATGGTATCAATAATTCCCCAAGTAACAGTGAAACTGGAAGAAAGAGAAGGGGTACAAGACCTCTTGTTATTACTGTCGGCTGGATTTAACCTCCTAGGAAGGGACTTACAGGCTCTCCTAGGTTTGGGTGCTCTCCCTGTGGACGGAGAAGTGCGAGTCCACCTCTGCGCTTTAAAGGAAGAGGATGAACGGCAGATTGACGAGAGAGTCTGGTGTAAGGAGGGAAATCGAGGAAGTCTGGACATCCCACCTTTACATGTCACATTAATACCAGGTCATCAGCCGGTAAGGAAACGTCAGTATCCTATTTCTTTGGAAGGGAGAAAAGGGCTACAGCCGGTAATTGAGACTTTAATACGAGACGGACTATTAGAAGAATGCATGTCACCTTATAACACCCCTATACTCCCAGTGAAAAAGTCAGATGGATCCTATCGCCTAGTTCAGGATCTAAGAAGTTTGAATGCTATTGTTCAGACCCGCCACCCAGTGGTGCCTAATCCCTATACTATTATGAGTCGGATTCCCCCAGACCATGAGTGGTTTAGTGTTATCGACTTGAAGGATGCCTTCTGGACGTGTCCATTAGAAGAGGAAAGTAGAGATATGTTTGCGTTTGAATGGGAAAATCCATGGACAGGTAGACGGAGACAGTTTCGGTGGACTGTATTGCCCCAAGGGTTCACTGAATCTCCAAACCTGTTTGGACAAATGCTAGAACAAATCCTGGTGGACTATCCACAATCTGATGATTCCCAACTAATGCAGTATGTGGACGATTTACTATTATCAGGACCCAAGGAACAAGAAATGAGGGGAGATACAATTAGACTCTTGAATTATCTGGGGAAGAAGGGTCTACGGGTGTCCAGGAACAAGTTACAGTTTGTTGAGAGAACTGTGATATATCTGGGACACCAGATAAGTAAAGGACAGAAACGGATTACCCCTGAACGGATTGTGGGAATCACTAGAATGCCGTTACCCCGTATTAAGAAGGAAATAAGACAATTCCTGGGACTCTTAGGTTACTGTAGGTTATGGATAGAGGACTACTCAGCTTTGGTGAAGTTTATGTATGAAAAACTGACAAATGAAAATGAATATCCATTGAAATGGACCCAGGAGGAGGAGGGATGGTTCGAGGACTTGAAGCATCGCCTGACACAAGCCCCAGTACTCACTCTGCCCTCTTTAAAACAGCCCTTCCAGCTATTTGTCACTCATAACCAAGGAACAGCTGTGGGAGTTTTAACACAGGAAAAAGGCGGTCAGCGACACCCAGTGGCTTTCCTTTCCAAAATGATGGACCCAGTGTCTCGCGGATGGCCGACGTGTATCCAGGGAGTAGCGGCTGCTGCTCTGTTGGTAGAGGAAGCACGTAAACTTACTTTTGGAGGAAAGATGACTGTGTACACCTCCCATTCTGTGAGTGTTTTATTAACACAAACTGCCCATCGATGGCTGACTGATTCTCGCATATTAAAGTATGAAACCATTTTAATGGTCGGAGAAGATCTACAGTTTGCAAAGATTAATAGCTGCAACCCAGCTCAGTTTTTATACGACAGTGAAACAGAGAGCGAGGTGGAGCACGACTGTGTCGAGTTGACAGATCTTCAGACCAAGACCCGAGAAGACCTTTGCGATACTCCGCTGGGAGAAGGATATGAATTCTACATTGACGGCTCTGCCAGATGTGTTGACGGAATGAGAAGAAGTGGATATGCTATAATAGAAGGAAATACTTGGAAAGTAGTAGAATCCACGAGACTACCCGGAAGCTGGTCAGCACAATCCTGTGAACTATATGCCTTGCAGAGAGCCCTCAGAATACTGGCAAAGAAAATTGGAACGATTTACACAGATTCCAAATACGCATATGGGGTAGTGCATACCTTTGGTAAGATCTGGAAGGAGCGTGGTCTAATTACATCAAGAGGAAAGGAATTGGCACACGAACAGATGATTACTCTGACTTTAGAAGCCTTGACATTACCCCAGGAAATAGCAGTGGTCTACATACGAAGCCATCAGAGGGGAGATACCCCGACAGCAATTGGAAACAGACTGGCTGATGAAGAAGCCAAAAGGGCAGCCATGCAACAAGAAGTCCGTTTGCTGACCTTAATCCCAATAAGGCAAGGCATAAAGAAGGCTCCCATTTTCACTGCTAAGGAAGAAAAGGACATGGCTCAGCTGGGCGCAAGCCAGTTGCCTGATGGAACATGGAAGACACCAGATGGAAGAATGGTTCTAAATAAAGAAATAACTCGCAATATTTTAAAACACCTGCATCATCAGAGCCACTGGGGCACCCAAGCCTTATGTGACACAGTGCTTCGAGAATATGTGTGTAAGGGAATCTACACCTTGGCCCAACAGGAGGTGCAGAATTGTCACCTATGCACAAAAATTAATAAGAAGGTAATGAGGACAGGGACCATGGGAGGTCAACCATTAGCCATACGCCCTTTTCAACGTATCCAGATCGACTTCACAGAGTTACCTCAAGTCCAAAGATGGAAATATCTGTTGGTGATAATAGATCACTTTACCCGATGGGTGGAAGCCTTCCCAACAGTAAATACTACAGCCTCTACAGTAGCTCGCCTCCTCCTAGAGCAGATAATCCCCAGATATGGTATAATGGATTCTATAGACTCAGACAGGGGTCCACATTTTTCTTCAAAAATCCAACAATTGATTTGTAATGCATTACAGGTCTCTTGGAAATTACATACCCCTTGGCATCCACAAAGCTCAGGGAGGGTTGAACGTATGAATGGAACCCTAAAAATGCAATTGACAAAATTAATGGTGGAAACTAAAATGCCTTGGATAAAGTGTCTGCCCCTGGCTTTATTGAGAATTCGTACTGCCCCACGAAAAGATGTAGGGTTGTCCCCTTATGAAATGATGTTTGGGCTTCCCTTCTGGAGTACAGTTGAGGGGTGTCCCACCTTGGGGGAAGGGGATATATTTGTTAGGAACTATTTACAGGCACTGTCACGCTCTCTTGCAGATTTACGAAAGAGAGGACTATTGGCACAAACACCGCCTTTAGACTTTTCTTTACACAAAGTGGAACCAGGAGACTGGATTCTCATCAAGACCTGGAAAACTGAAAAACTCCAGCCCCAGTGGGAAGGTCCATACCAAGTTCTCTTAACTACAGAGGCTGCAGCACGAACAAGAGAGAAGGGGTGGATGCACGCATCCAGATTTAAGGGACCTGTAGAGGCGCCTCAGGACCCTGATACGAACTCAGATTGAACTTGTGTTCCTGGAGAAAAACCTCTTACCTTACGATTTCGCAGAAAGACTTGATTTACAATGTTATTGTTATGTTCTTTGATTTTTCTTAGTTTGCCTATGTCTTTATCAGGTGTGAAATGTAAGAAATGCAGAGACACAGTGGTCCTGTTTCAGGACCACATTTGGGGAAGAAAGGAAGGTAATTTCATTTCCCATACCTCAGTTCCTGAGAAATGCTGGGCAGAAAATACCACCCAACATCCATATACCCCTTGTGTGGAAAAAGAAGGAAATAATATGGGTCATTATATACAGATTCCTAATACCACTCCTTTCCCTCTTAACGGTTGGAAGGGTGACTCAGGCCCACCATGCCCTGATGGACTCTGGTTTTGCATACACCAGCATACTGTTCCAATGAAAAGTTCCACTCCACACTCGAAAATGCCTGTCCCTTTAAGACAGCCGGACTTAGTTCGAGTCCATCCAAATAACCATGTAAGTTTCGGTAATGCAGTTGGGGGAGATAACCTTTTTGTAGATCTTGCAACTAAAATTGCAGGAACTTTTAATGTAACCAATTGTTGGGTCTGCGGGGGTCCACGGATGTCAGAGCAATGGCCTTGGTGGGGGGAGCCCCTCAATTCATTGACCATGATTTCCCGAATTTGGACAACTAACCGAACGAGATCAAGAGAAACTTGGTCTCTCTCTAACGTCCCCTTTGGTTTTTATTGTCTCTCACGAGCCGGCAAATACCCAGTAGGAGAAAGTCCCTGCAAAGCTGTATGGATTCGCATTTCGCCTGGTATTTTCACTTGGTTTCCTAAACCCCTGACTTGGTTCTTATCCACTGTTTTAAAACTAATTGCCTACCCCTGTCTAATAGCAGTATTCAGTTTTGGAATTGTACCACTTCCACCATCACAGGACCATACCAATCAAACCCCGTTCTTAAAAGAGTTTGGGAAAGGGGGTATGGAGTATCCCCAAATGGATTATTCTGGGTATGTGGTAATAAAGCTTATACTCGTCTTCCCTCACAGTGGAGTGGAACTTGTTTCCTAGGAATAATCCGCCCAGAATTTTTCCTCCTACCCCACGATCACGGTCATAAATTAGGCGTGAAGGTTTTTGATACATTACACCGTCAGCCCCGCTCTACCACGGTACATTTGGGACAATGGGGAGATGATTGGCCTCCAGAACGCATAATTCAATATTATGGTCCCGCTACATGGGCTCAAGATGGATCCTGGGGTTATCGTACTCCTATTTATATGTTAAATCGCATAATTCGCTTACAAGCAGTCCTTGAAATTATTACAAATCAAACAGCTCTAGCCCTGCAATTACTTGCATCCCAGCAAGGTCAAATGCGCTCTGCTATATATCAGAACCGTCTGGCCCTAGACTATCTCCTAGCCACGGAAGGAGGTGTATGTGGAAAGCTTAATTTGACTAATTGCTGCTTACAGATTGATGATAATGGCCAAGCCATTCGAAAAATCGCTGATAATATTCGTACTTTGTCCCATGTACCGGTTCAAACCTGGCATCCTTTTGCACAATTAAATTGGATGGACAAATGGTTTGGGGGAACCTGGTGGCGTACCTTCTTGTGGGTCATCGGAGGTATTTTATTCCTCCTACTTATTTTGCCCTGTATTATTCCCTGTCTACGCAGCCTAGTGATTTCCATGGTCCAACAGGCTATGCAACCAGGGGGAATGGGAGACCCTGTAAGACTTTTATTTCAGCATGAGATTAATGTATCATAAAACGTTTCTCTTCCCTAGGTTAAAATCCCCATTCATATCTATATATATATTCAACACATTTTAAAGAGAGAAAGGGGTGGATTGTTATATAGAGAATTTAGGTTAAAATGACTTAAGTTAAAATGTGATGATTAATCATAAACAGGGAAGCCAGAACGGACAGGGAGTTTACTAGCAGCCAAGGACAAAAGGTTCTGCTGAATATGTTTTTTTTAAACCTATCTTTTCATGGTCATAGTGAGAGACATGCAGGAGACAAAAGATTGATAAGAAGGGTGAGAAACAGAATTTAGTGTATGTAGAGTTCACAGCGTACGTAACGAACGTGATAATTAAAAATGCAGTTATACTTAGAATGCTTTTGCAATACTAACCAATTAAAACAGTATTAATAAGAAGGGGAAGGGCAAACAATAAGGGTATAAAAATCAATGCACTGTATGTATCGGGGCTTAACTGGTGAGAAACCAGTTGAGTCCAACTCTGCAGACTTGTAAATAAAGCTTGTCGTGTCATCAGTTTTAAAGAGACTCATATGTGAGAAGTTTTATTTCTGACAGTAAATCTGTGGAATTTGTTGTCACAGGCGTTGTGGAGGTCAGGTTATTGGGTGCATTTAAGGGAGAGATTGATAGGTTCTTGATTAGCCAGGGCATCAAATTTATGGGAAGAAGACTGGGCAGTGGGGCTGAGTGGGAAAATGGATCATCTCATTATTAAGTAGAAGGGCAGCTTCAATGGGCTGAGTAGCCCATTTCTCATGGTCTAAACTAGTGGTTCTCAAACATTTTCAGCCTTCTGCCCCCTTGGCTCCCAAGCCACATCCCTCATGCCCCATTCCCCAGCACAAACACACACCCCTCCTTCTTCCCCTTTGCCCACTTGTCTCCTCTCACCTCCAACCCCTCATTCCTCAGCTGGCTTCTCCCCTCCCAAGCGCCCTGCGCTCGGCACCTCCCTCGCTCCATCTATCCTTGCTCCTCCTCCTCCTCGCCCTCAACCTATCAAAAGGCCAAAGCCTAATACAACATTGTGGCCCACTAAGGACCACTCCCGCAAGCCCACCTGGTCACTGTTTATTTTGCTCATTACTGCCACCCTGAGCCCGGCTGCGGCAACTGACCCCCCCTCCCTTTCGGAAGACAGCAACGCCAGAAGGTTACGGCACTGACTTCTTCATGCATCAAAGTGAATAATAACGAGGCTGAAGTTTCGGAACAACCCCCATTTCCTCACCGCCCCATGGATCTTTCCACCACCCCCGGGGGCGGGGGGTGGTAGCCATGCACCCACTTTGGGAATGACTGGTTTACCCAGTATGAAAGGGTAAATTGAGATCAACAATTTCCTCTCATTGTTGAAGAGTTGAATCAGTCTCACTGATCTGACCTCAGCCACAGCACTGAAAGACCATCTCCAAACACACACCCAATCACAATGCAAGGTTTTGCTGCTACCAGCCATTCAGAGCTCTCAACCTCCACCAACTGCTGGATCTTTTTCCATCTCCCCTCTATTGGCTTCCACGATTTGGTTTGACACCCTGTCCCCTTTGAATTCTGGTTCCTCTGCTATTGGGGAATAAATCATTCTCATTTGCTTTTAACAAGACTGTTGATGATTTTAGCTCCTCAGTCGTATCCCCCTTAACCTCCCCCATTGCCGAAATATCAACCTTACTTATCCGATCTTTTCATCATCACGTCTTTGCAATGGGATCAACAGAATGGTTTCAAGTGGTTGCCCTGAGCTGAATTAGGTTTGTGTGCAGTTTTCTAGCATATCCCATGCTTTGATTAGTACAGGAAATGCAAGTTCTAAGCCTTTTCATTCACCTTCTTGAGCTATGCTGCTCCCCTTGTTTCCTCCACAGACCACTCAGCGCCATCCTATTTAAAGTTTAATCCCTTGTCTTGTTGCTCTTCAGCAAGTCCATTACATTGGATTTCAACTCCTCGGACCCCTGAGGCATGTAGCATGGTATACAGATCATTATAAACCTCCTGGTACTGTGCTGCCTTTCCAGCTGTGCCTCTCTCTCTGAATTCTCTAATTCTATGCTCGCTTTGATCGAGAAAACAAGGAGGTCACTTTCATAGTGGATCTTTCACGCCTCTCTCACTTTCCTGAGTAGGGTGAGTGTACAGAAGGCAGCTGGTCCAGATAGTATGCCTGGCCGCTTGCTTGGAGTCTGTGCAGAACAGTTGGCCGAGGTGCTCACGGACATTTTCAATCTGTCCCTGGCACAGGCTGTTGTTCCCATGAGCTTTAAGATTGCCACCGTTGAGCCAGTGCCGAAGCATCCCATCGCCATGGGTCTGAACGACTTCCGTCCAGTCGCACTCTCCCCCCACCCTACCCCCCCATCACTGCAAAGTGCTTTGAGAGACTGGTTCTATCACATGTGAAATCCCGTTTGCCCAACTCCCTGGACTCCCATCAATTTGCCTATCGCTTCAACAGGTCACCTGAGGATGCCATTTCCATGGCACTTCACTCTGCCCTGACCCTTTGGACAGCTCAACTGTTATGTCAGAATGCTGTTGAATATCATGATTCCTTCCAAGCTGATCGCCAATCTTCACCAGCTTGGTATCCACTCATCCTTTTGCAATTGGACCTTAGACTTTCTGACTAACAGACCCCAGTCTGTTGAGTTAGACAATCTCTCTCTTCCATTCTCACCCTGAGCACTGGCGGGCCCCAGGGCTTGGTGCTGAGCCCTCTTCTGTGTTCCCTTTTCACCTATGACTACATTCCTGTTCATTGTTCTAACTCCATAATCAGGTTCGCAGATGATGGGGGCATGTCACGTGATGCTGTAGGGAAAGGTTGGAGAACCCTAGATCTCCTGAAAAAAAGTTTTAGAAAAGAGTTAAAAAAGGAGATAGAAGGAAAACAGATAACACCCTGGAGATGTCTCCAAAGAAAGAAAAAGCTGCTGTTGGCTCAAAACCAAAATACAGAAGAGAGCCCCATCTCGAAGGCAGATCTGGGAACTGCTCCAAAGGCAATGACCCGTTGGAAGAATTAAACGGGAGCATTGCCAGAAGAAGGAAGCAGACATAGATGGCTTCAACAAGAAGAAGGAACAGAGGAGGAATCCAACTTTAGCGAGTATGGGGAGAGTGTCCGGCCAGAGGAAAAAATGGAAGAAGAGGAGGAATTAGAAAGAGCCAGAAGACAGCTGAAAGCTAGGAAAGGGAAAACTGCTACATCTTTGAGTATAAGCAAATGATGGTAATGATGAAGGAAATAAAGCACATTAAGTATATTAGAGTCTTCATGGAAAAATCAGACATTAGCACGAAATATGTAGAATAGGGGTCTCCAAAGTGGTCATCGAGCTGGAGGTCAACAGGACTCTCCAAAAGGGTCAAAAATGCCAGGGGTTTGATAAATGCAGTGGGGTCAATTGAACTTTTGGGGTTGAAAGATTTGTAGAGCCCAAGGTCCCCGCTCCTGCTGGGAGCCCAAGGCAACTTTTTCGATGCGGACAGCCCGCACCCGATGTTGAGAATGGAGTGACCATCGCCGGCGCTGAAAATTTGGGCCCAGCTCATTTCTGCACCTTGCCAGCCAGAAACAAAGGGTTTTGTTTTTAACTGTTATTTGTAATTGCTTGCTTGGTTAATTTACAGATTTGTGACTTGGAGATTGGGGTGCTGTGACAGTTTCGGTTGTTGCTGGGAGGCCTAGACACCATGCTCATGGTAATGCAGTGTCCCTCACTAACGTGTATGGAAACTGCATGTCCACTTAATTATTTATGTTTGTACATGCCTGGGGGTCTATGAAGGATCAAGGATTCCATGAAAGGGGTAGATAATCTAAAAAGTTTGGGGATCCCTGATGTAGAGGAAGTAGTGGTGAATATAAAAAAAAGATTTGAAGAGTTGGAAGAAAGAGTTAAAGGAGCAGAATTTGAAATTGAATCAATTAAAGATCAGATGGAGAATATCCAAACTAATTTCACTACTGCCCAAGATCAAATGGCTGAAAATTGGATGCCTTAGAAAGTTTTAGTCAAAGAAATAATATAAAAATTGTGGGACTCAAAGGAGGGGATGAAGGAGATGATATCAGACAATTTTTGCAATGGTGGATCCCACAAAGACTTGGAGCTAAAGAATTTCAGGGTGATATTGAGATAGAAAGAGCACTTTGAGCTTTAAGACCTTGACCCCAACCAGATCAAAAGCTGCGACCACTACTGGTGAAATTCTTTCCTTATCAAGTAAGAGAGAAGACTTTGCAACTAAGCAGCTAAACAAACAAAGAAAAGACAAGGGCCTTTGGAATATAATGGAAATAAGATCTTTTTCCTATCCAGATATAAGTTTTGAATCACTGAAGAAAAGAAATGAATTTAATCCAATTAAAAATGTACTGTGGAGAAAAAAAAAGCTGCACTTTCATTTTAAGGTATCCTGCTACCCTGAAGGTTTTTGTTCCAAGAAGTTAAAAGAAATTTTGTGTTGAGACAAAGAAGGCTAAACAATACGCTGGCTCTCTGCCAAATATTCGTCATGAAGAGGAGATGAGAGCTGAGCAGCAGAGTGCAATCTGAAAGACATTTTTAAACAGGAATATTTTAAACTGATAAAGGGTGATCTGTTTATGTTTAAGTAAATGAAAATGTGACAACATTCTCAGGAGAACTGGAAGGGAGGGATTGGCAGTTGATAATTCATGTCTGCGTTTGTGGCACAGGTCATGGCCTGTAACATGGCGGGGAGTAGTGTTGTTTTTCTGTGTAACAACATTTGTGGAGGTTTCTCCTTTTTTCTTTGTTAACAGGGTTTCATTTCTTTTTCTTATGTTCTTTACATCTGGAAGAGTTGATAATAATAGTGTTATATCTGATAATGTAGTGGAACACTGACAAAAGGCAAAGGAGGAAAAACCCAACACCCAACCCCAACCAACCAATTTTCCCTTGCAACCGCTGCAATCGTGTCTGCCTGTCCCGCATCGGACTTGTCAGCCACAAACGAGCCTGCAGCTGACGTGGACTTTTTACCCCCTCCATAAATCTTCGTCCGCGAAGCCAAGCCAAAGAAAAGAAGAGTGGAACTAGGAGTTGGAAGTGATGAGGTATGAGCGAAAGATGGTATTATTATCATAATAATTAATGGGTGAAAATGGCAAATTTTGTAAGTATTAATGTGATTAAAAATCCAATTAAAAGGAAAAGAATTAATAATATATATGAAAAATATGAAAATGGATATTGCTTTTCTACAAGAAACATGTTTAACTGAAGTAGAACATCAAAAATTGATAAGATGTTGTAGCATCTTCATTTAATTCCAAGGCTAGAGGAGTAGCAATTGTGATTAATAAAAACCTTCTAGTTAAAATACAAAGTATTATTACGGATCCAGTAGAAAGATATATAATGGTACATAATCAAATTTTTTTTCTGAATTTTGGACTTTATTGAATATATATGCACCAAATATAAATAATGAGAAATTTGTGCAAGTAACATTTTTAAATTTAGCAAATGCTCATGAAAATGTATTAATAGGAGGAAACTTTGATTTCTGACTTGACCTATTGTTGGATAGATCTGGGAGAAATGTTATTAAAAGTAAAGCTGCCAAAGTTACACAGTCATTGGAGAAAGATATGAGATTAACAGATGTATGGAGGAAAATACATACTAAAGAAATGGATTATTTGTTTTATTCGAAAAGACATGTTTCTTACTCCAGAATTGATCTTTTTCTTAATATCAGCACAATTGCAAGGAAGAATAAAAAGAGTAGAGAATAAAGCAAGAATTTTATCAGATCATTTGCCTTTAATTTTAGTAATATCAATAGAAGATGGAGAAAAAATAAGTTTATAGATGGGGATTTAATTCTATGTTGTGGAAAATGAAGCATTTTTGTGAGTTTATGCAAAGTAAATAAGGATATATTTTCAAATTAATTCTAATTCAGTAATAAATGTTTGTTTTATGGGATCCAATGAAAGCATATTTAAGAGGTCAGATAATAAGTTATACATCTAAGATTTTAAAAAATTATATGCAAGAAGTAGAGCCACTTGAGAAAGAAATAAGATTTAGAAAAAATGTGCATATGCAAGCAAATAAAGGAAAAAAAAGAATGTTGTTAAATAAGAAATTAAAGCATAATACTTTGCAAACATAAAATAGAAAGAGATATCATGAGAATTAAGCAAAGATACTATGAGTTAGGAGAGAGAGAACATAAGGTTCTTGCAATGGCAATTAAAAACAACAAGTTTCTAGGACAATTATAGCAACTAGGAAAGAATCAAATTGGATAACATAAATCACAAGAAATAAATGAAAGTGTTAGAGTTTTGTAAAAGTCTATATCAGTCAGAATCATTAAAAGATGTCAATAAAACAGAAGAATTTTGTCTCAAATAAATTTACCAAAATTAAATACGGAAAATTAAAGAGTATTGGCTATTCTATTTACTCAAAAGGAGGTTAACGAAGCATTGGATTTTTTACAAAATAATAAGTGTCTTGGAGAAGATGGCTTTCCCCAAAATTTTATAAAGCATTTAAAGATTCATTAATTCCTCCATTTATGGAAGTATTAGAACAAGTGGGAAAGATTAATGATTTACCAGAATAATTTAAGACAGCAATAATAACAGTGATTCTGAAAAAAAGATCTTTTGAAACCATCATCATGTAGACTTATTTAATTGTTAAATTCAGATTATAAAATAATATCTAAAATGTTAGCAAATAGAATAGTGAAATATTTACTTAAATCAATAAATATGGATCAAATTGGATTTGTTTTAAAAAAAAGAAATTAGCAGATTTTGTAACAAAGTTGATGAGTATAATACATTTAGCACAGTTAAGAGAGAAACATAGTGTAGTAGTTACTTTAGACACTGAAAAAACATTTGATAGACTTGAGTGGGATTTTTTTTATTCAAAGCTTTAAATAAATTTGGATAGCACCCACATTTATAGATTGGACCAGAAATTTATATAATAAACCTAAAGCGAAAGTAATAGATCAAGTAGACAAGGACATCCATTGTCACCTTCATTATTTACTTTAGCAACAGAGCCTTTGGCAGAATTAATTAAACTTGATAATGATATTAAATTGAATTATATGCCATTGCTTAAGAAAGAAGAGGAAGATTTATAGAAATGGAACTACCTATAACATTAATAGTAAGGGTTAATTGTCTAAAAATGCATATATTCCCAAGAGTACAGTATTTATTTCAAACATTACCTATATTTATACCAGCAAAATATTTTCAAGAACTAAATAAGTATGTAAGGAAATTTATTTGGAAAGGGAAAATGGCAAGAGATGGATTAGAAAAGTTAACATGGAAATTTGAATCAGGACTACAATTATGAATTTTTAAAAAATTATTATAAAGCAGCACATTTGATGTTTCTCTCTACCTTTTTTCAAGAGGGAGAGAAGCCAGCATGAATTCATATAGAAATGAATAAAATAAAAGAAAATAAGTCAGAGAATTTTATATATAAATGGAATGATAAGGCTTTTTTAAATAAAAAATACAGATATTCCTTTGTTAAAACATCTATCTAAATTATGGAATAAAATACATTTAAAAATGGGAGTAAGAAATTTTCAGATACCGGGAATGATATTGAGTCAGAACCAATTTATTTCTTTTTACGATAAATGATAAACTTTTTGATATTTAGTTTAACAAAAGAATTAAGACAATAAAAGATTGTTTTCAAGATACAACTATAAGAATATTTGAGCAATTGGAAAGTAAGTATGGAATACAAAACAATACAATTTTATTATCGATATTTTCTTAAAATTTAGGTCCAGATTTGATATTATCTGTACAAAGTTACTTGGAACAATTAATAATAGATATAAATATTAAAACAATTATTTCAATCATGTATATAATTTTTCAAAAAGGAATGAATAACCAAGGAGTTCATAAGTCATGACAAAGATGGGAGAAAGATTATAAAATAAATATTCAAGAGGAAACTTGATTAGAACTTTGTCAGGATAGTATGACCAATTCAATTAATGTCCGGTACAAAAATGGTACAATATAATTTTTACATCAACTATATCTTACACAACAGAAATCAAATGGATTAAATTCTAATTTTTCTGGTAAATAAAGAAATAGGTACTTTTTTTTCCACTCTACGTGGGAATGTTCAAAATTAAGATCCTTTTGGAAAGAACTGGGTTTATTTTTGGAAAGAGTTACAAAAGTTATGTTTCATCAAGATCCAATTTTGTTTTTACTTGGAAATATTTTTGACACAGATGTGAAATTTAAATTAAATAAATATCAAAAATAATTTGTTAAAATAGCCCTAGAGGTAGCTAGAAAATGCATGGTAGTAACTTGGAAGTCAGATGTGTATTTGGGAATGGTTAGATGGCCAGACTAAAATAGGGAGTTGGATACCATTTTTTTAAATTACACATAATTTATGGAATAAATTTGAAATTTTTGAAAAAATTTGAGAAAAATATTTATAAATTGTAGGAATTAAGTTGTAATCGCCCGATCTGAATCTCCCAACTTCTAAAATCAAGAAAATTAAGCTATGTTAGATTGTATTTGATAGTTTTAGTAAGTTTTTATAAATACTATCCAGGTGTTCTCTTTCTTCTTTTATTCTTTTCCATTGTGTTGTTGGGAGTGGGGGGGAAGGGGGGAATGGGAGGGGGAATTTTTTTAAATCACTATGTATTCATTTTTTTCATTATTTTCATAAAAGAAATTCATGTATAAGTTTTTGAATGCATATGTGAAATTAAATAAAATCTTCAAAAAAAAAAGTTTGAGACAGCCTATATAAACGTGTTCTGGCACCGGGCCGCATGGTGTGCTAACAACAACAACATTCAGGAGATCATTGTGGACTTCAGGTGTGCAGGAAGCTGGGGGCGTGGCAAGATGGCATAGAGATCAGACGTGCAATCCCTGCCCTCTCTGGTTAGACTTTTAAATACCCATTTTTTAACCCTTTATTTTTAATTTTAAAACTTAAATTTTTAGTTTGATATTTTGGTGAGCCATTATGGCTACTAATGTAAAAAAAACTAAGTCTCAGTTACAAAAGAAAATACACAGATACAAGTGCAGAAGAATTGGGGCCTAAACAACTTGGAACAGCCTCAGATCCATTTTCAGCTATCCCCAAGCTTCAACGATTGCCAGTGGGAACAAAAGCAAAGGTAATGGTTACTCACCAGTCTCAAGGTGGTGCTGGTTCGACCCATTCTGCAGAGGAAGGAGCAAACTCCCAAGATGTCGTGCATGAGTGGAGGCTTGCTACAAAGAACTCTCCCATTGGAAGAGACGGGGGCACAGAGGAAGAAGATTCTGATGGCAGACATGCAGTCTGCAGCGACTATGCGCTTGGGTGGTGCTGTTAATTATGGAGAACTCCGTAATTTTATTAAACAATGGTCTGCAGGGGGACAGCAGCGATGACCCCCTGTGGAAGTTGGGGGGGAGGGGTCATCATTGGGTGTCAAACTCGCAGCAAAACAACTAGAATGCTACCGTTTGAAGAGCAACAAGAAGAAGACTTACCTTACTCTATGCTGTACAGGAAATGAAAGAAGAGCTGGAAGAAAGTGAGTTACAAATTATGGAACCAGATCCTGTAATTCAAACTGCACTTCAGCCTGTTTACATGATGTTTGAAGGTATTGCTTCCTATTTGGATGTTATTCCTGGTCAATTGAGCCAGGTGGTTCAAATGAATACTGATATAATTTCAGACTTAAATGTGGTTAAGGCAGAAGTTAAAGAAAACCGGGAAAAATTCAAACAATTTGAAACTTCTCTTTCTGAATATAAACAACAGGTACAATCCAATACAGAAACAATAGTAAAGGTGGAAAATACAGTTAAAGATTTAGGAGCCCGGGACAAAGAGTTAATTAAAAAAATGAACTATTTGGAAAATCAAAGCAGAAGAAATAATGTGAAAATTGTGGGTTTGCCAGAAGGTATAGAAGGTCAAGATCCTGTCAATTTTTTTAAAAAATGGATTCCCCAGATGTTGGGGGTAGAGTCCTTTCCTGACGGACTGGTATTAGAAAGATCACATTGAGGTTTAAGAAGATCACCTTTATCTGGTCAGCCGCCAAGAGCTGTGATAGTTTGTTGTTTGAATTGTTTGGATAGAGAGACAATTCTTCGATTTGCAGTTCAAAATGCAAGACAAAGGCAAGCTCCAAAGATGATTCAGAATAGTAGACTTTTCTTCTATCCTGATTTGAGTCAAGATATCATCCGACGCCAACGTGAATTTAATCCAGTTAAAGAAGTTTTATGACGTAAAGGTTACAAATTTGCTTTTCGTTATCCTGCTGTGTTGAAAGTGTTTTATGGAAATTATCAGTTTCAATTTTTTGAGAGTGAACATGAGGCAATGGTTTTTGCTAATTCGTTACCGGATATCAGAGGACAAAGAAAGAGTCCACCATTATCTCCTAAAAGAAAATCTGATAGACTTGGAAATGGACAAAATAACAGAAATGGAAAGAACGGGAATGGAAAGAGTACATCTACTCTTGAAATGAGTTCACCATCTGGACTGGAATCTCAAGGCTGATATTTTTTTGTAATATGTTAATAATTTTGATTGGCTAGCTGGGGAGGAGGGGATTGCACTAATTTCTTTGTTAGCCATCAGTCACTAGTGGATAATCCACACCCATTTTTTTTTAGGGAGTTACTACCTTTTGGTAGTTTTTTTTGTTGTTTTCTTCTCTCTTATTAACGAATATTATTTTTATTTGGAGGGCCTATATATTTTAATGTGAGGGTTCTATATACAAAAACAATTCTTTTTTTTCTTTGTTATTATTAATTTTGTGATTGTTTTTGGTATCTAGCAATTGTATTAGATATGTCGAATTTGAAATTTGCTACCTTTAATGTTCAGGGATTAAATAATCCGATCATGAGTAAGTGAGTTTTGGATTACATTAAAAAGATGAAGATTGATATTGCTTTTTTACAGAAGACACATTTGAATGAAAAAGAAAGTATGAAATTGAAGAGGGACTGGGTTGGACATGTTTTTTTTTCTTAATTTAATTCCAAAGCTAAGGGAGTAGCAATTTTGATACATAAAATTTTACCTTTTGAATTACAATCAATGGAAATGAATGCAGGACATATTCTTAAGTTGAATTGTAAGATTTTTAATGAATTTTGGACTTTACTTAACATTTATGCACCGAATGTGGATGATGAAGCATTTATTTTGGATGCATTTCTACTTTTGGGACAAGCTAATGAAAATATTCTGGTTGGAGGAGATTTTAACTGTGTTTTGGAACCTTTATTAGATAAATCTCCAAAAAATGTTAAAAGATCTAAAATGGCAATTCAAATTCAAGCTTTGATGAAAGATTTTAATTTAGTGGACATTTGGCGATGTCTCAACCCAACAGAGAAGGATTTCTCTTTTTATTCATTTAGACATGAATCCTTTTCCAGAATTAATTTTTTTTTAGTATCGGCACATTTACAGGGGAAAATATTCCAAGCAGAATATAAAAGTAGGATAATTTCAGATCATTCCTTGTTATATTTTACTTATGAAAGATCTGAAAAAGTTCGTGTAGCTTCTCGTTGGAGATTCAATACGATGTTGTTTAAAAAAGCGGAATTTATTGAATTTTTTTAAAAAGCAAATTAATCTCTTTCTGGAAGAAAATGTTAACTCCATTCAGAATAAATTTATATTGTGGGACGCTATGAAAACTTACTTGAGAGGTCAAATACCTCTAAGGTTAAAAAGAATTATTTGACCAAGAGTCTAGAATTAGAGAAACGGATTGATGCATTAGGAAAGGAATTTCAGAGAGATGTGACAGAAAATCAGAAGATAGAGTTGTCTTGATTGAAATTGAAACATAATACGTTGCAATCTTATCAATTTGAATGTTTGATTAATAGATATAAACAACAGTATTATGAATGGGGTGAGAAAGCACATAAGGTATTTGCATGGCAGTTAAAGAAAGAACAGGTATCAAGGGTTATTAATGCAGTTAGACGAAATTTGACTGTTACTTACAAACCTCATGAGATTAATGATGAGTTTTATTCATTTTATAAGAAATTATATACTTCTGGGGAAAAACAGGAGAGCGGTTCGATTGACTCCTTTTTATCGGTGTTGAAATTACCAGTGTTAAGAGAAAAAGATATATTGGAGCTGGAAAATACTTTTACTGATTTAGAAATTAAATCAGCTATGTTGGAAATACTGAATGGAAAATCACCTGGTGATGATGGAATTTTGGTTGAATTTTATAAGGTATTTTATGATGATTTATCTACAGTGTTTGGAGATGTGTTATGACAGATTAAGGAACATTATGATTAACCTGAATCAAGCTCTAGTGCCTTAATTACTGTAATCCCTAAGAAGGATAGAGATCCGTTAAAGGTGTCTTCATATAGACCAATTTCTTTGTTGAATGTAGACTATAAAATAATAGCTAAAGTATTAGCAAATTGATTGGCTAAATTTTTACCTAAGTTTATACATGTTGATCAAACAGGTTTTATAAAGCATAGGTATGCTTCAGATAATATTATTAGAGTGTTTTAGTTTGATTAATAAACATCGACAGTTCCCTGACCATCCGAGACCATATCTCGATGCAGAAAAGGCTTTTGACAGAGTTGAATGGAACTTTTTATTTAAAGTTTTAGAGAAATTTAAGTTTGGTCCTTCTTTTATTGGTTGGATTAAAGCTTTATATAATAAACCAATAGCCAGGGTATTGACAAATGGGCAGATCTTGGAACCTTTTAAATTAACTCGTTCAACTTGGCGAGAATGTCCTTTGTCTCCAGCTTTGTTTGCGTTAGTAATTGAACCTTTAGCACAGTTGATACGACAAAATACACAGATACATGGATGAGAGTTTTAGATGAGGAATATAAAATTAATCTATTTGCTGATAATGTACTGGTGTATTTAACAAACCCAGCTCAGTCACTTTTACACTTGAAGGAATGTTTAACACAATATGGATCTTTGTATGGATATAAAGTTAATTGGGAAAAAAGTGAAATTTTTCCGATAGGTGAAGGAGATTATTCAGTTTATAAGAATATTATTAATTTGAAGTGGACTTATCGAATTAAATATTTGGGTACAAATGTGGATGTTGATTATCAATCTTTATATAAATTAAATTATGTATCATTAATGAAAAAGATCAAAACTGATTTGATTAAGTGGAAGGATCTTCCTATAAATGTAATTGGATGAATAAATATAATCAAAATGAATATGTTTCCACATATACAATATTTGTTTCAGTCAATTCCATGTTTAGTTAATAAGAATTTTTTTTTAGATTTAAATAAAATGGTTAGGGAATTTTTATGGAAGGGTAAATTTCCGAGAGTAGCTTTGAATAAGCTAACCTTTGAGGGGGATTACGCTTACCACATTTTCAAAATTATTATGAGGCAGCTCAATTTAAATTTATTAGTTTATTAATGGATTTGGAACGGCCCCCTAGTTAGGCTAAAATTGAGATGGCGAATATTTCTGAATTTGAAATACATCAGTTTTTGTTTCGGTGGAATTTAAATTTATTACAACAATATAATGTGCCTATACTAAAACATTTAATGAAGTTATGGATGAGGAAAAATGAAATGATAGGTTCTAAGGGTAAATTATTGACTAACACCATTATATAATAACCAACTTATTCCTTTTTCAATGAATAATCAATGTTTATTACATTGGAAATCTACAGGTATAAAAAACTTGGGGGATTGTTTTAAAGAAGGTCAGTTTTTATCATTTAATCAAATGAGGGAAGATTTTGGTATTAATGGGAATTCTTTATTTGTTTATTTTCAACTTTGATCTTTAGTAAAACAAATATTTGGTAGAAATATGATTTTACCTAAATTGACTAAATTTGAATCTTTTCTTGTGATTGCACCAAAGAAGGGATATATTTCATTGATGTATCAAATATTACAGGAAAGTATGGAAAAAAAGGGATGGAATAGATCTAAGATTAAATGGGAAAGGGATATCAACTTCACTTTTTCTGAGGATGACTGGTTAGATATCTGTCATGATAGTGTTACTAGATTGATAAATGTTCGTTATCCAATGGTTAATTACAATTTTTTACATCAATTATATTTAACACTTGAAAAGTTAAAAAAAATATGGTTTTAGTGAATCAGATTCTTGTTTTAGGTGTGGTAATTTAGTTGGAACTTTTTTTCATGCTGTTTGGTTATGTGTACATATACAATCTTTTTGAAAAGCAATTCAATTGTTTTTGGAACATTTGTATAAAATCAAAATGCCTCTTGATCCGACAATATTTTTGTTGGGTGAGTTGAATCCTTTGAAAGATTTGGAATTAGATAAATTTCAGATTGCTTTTGTGTATTTAGCTTTATCTGTTGCAAAAAAAATGTATAGCAAGTACATGGAAAATGCTAATGTGATTGATATTAATAGATGGCATAATGAGATGAAAACTTGTTTAGTAATGGAAATAATTACCTATGTTTTACATGATAATTCTTCTTTTTTTTAATAAGTGGTCTTTATATTTAGAATATTTACATTTAGATTTACCTTGATTAGATTTTAGTAAATATATTTCAGTTTTCTTTTCTTTTTCTTTGGCTCTCCTAAAGAGAGTAGGCTGAGAGGGGGAGGGGGGAGTTCTTTTTACTTTTTTCTTTTCTTTTCTTATATATATAAATTTAAAAACTTTATCGTTCATAATATGTATTTTTCTTATTGTAATAACTTTGTTGAATGAATAATTAGTTATGAAAAAAAGGTGCGCAGGAAGCCACACTCATGCCCCTATTTACATCAATGGAGTTGTGCTGAAACGTGTAACAAGCTTCAACTTCCTTAGTGTCCACATTTCTGATGATCTCACTTGGTGCCTGAACTCCTCCATTCTGATCAGCATGCTCACCTCTGTCCCAGGATACTGATGGATTTTTACTTCTGTACCATTGAGAGAATGTGGCATCTCAGTGCGGTATGGCAACTGTCCCGTATCAGAAAGTAAAGCACTCCAGAGAGTGGTGAAAACTTCCCAGCGGATTATCGGCCCCCAATTGCCCACCATTGTGAACATCAATCAGGAACGCTGCCTGGTCAGGGCAAAGAGCATCATCAAGGATGCATCTCACCCTAACTATGGACTTTTTACTCTCCTTCTATCCAGTAGGTGCTACAGGAGCCTCTTCTCCCGAACCAGCAGGCACAGGAAGAGCTTTTTCTCCCTGAGGCTGTGACCCTGCTGAACCTTACATCCCAACGCTGAGTGGTACTGCACTCACACTGGACTAGAAACATTTGCTTGCCGAATTAACTTGATTTTATTCACTTATAGCTATTGGTATACAGCATTATCTTTTTGTGAATATTTTACTTAAAGTTACATAGATGCAGAAACTATAATTGTAAAAAGCAAATTGATTACAGACAAGATGGTTTTCACCCCACCCTTAGAAGGCCCTCCCTCCCACCCCCCCTCAAAGAAACAATGTACAAAATGGAAAAAAATATATAACTTTATAGGTATAAAAAGAGAAAGGAAGGAAAGCTTTGCATTGCAGCGAGAGATTCTACTGAGTAGAATCTTACAGGTCTGGAAGGATATTGTAACAAATTTAACCCCATTGTTTGGGTATTCGGGCACTAAATTTGTAAAAAGGTGGGGTACTTCATCCTTAAATTAGAAGTTTTTTTTTCTAAAGGAATACAACTTTGAATTTCATACGGCACTATTTTTTAACTTCTGATTAGATGCTAATTGCTTTGGGTTTTTACTGCCACAAAGACAATAAAATTGAACCTAATCTAATCTTAAAAAAAATTATCCTAATTAGTGGTCACAAATAATTTCCTATTTTAGGAATAAAGTCTATTTTTTTGTTTTTAAATAAAAAAGTTTGGAGCCCCGAATATTGGTGAGCGAGGAGGTGCAAAAAAAATCAACTCCATCGAGGAGGCTGCATTGCCTCTCTCCTCTCCTCCAACTGGAGCTCAGCTAATCTCTCAACCCAGATCTTTATTGTTAATCACTGTGATCTTTCACCAATTCTTCTACAGTTTGGCTCCAAATCAACTTCCTTTGCTCTGTTCCATGAGAAGGAAATTGACGGTTCACAAGTTTCATGAACTCATTAGTCGTGATTAGAATTGCTGGAGTCAGGAATGGTTACAGAGAAGAGGAAATTTACAAATTTCACTTCACTCTTTACTAAGAGGGAGAGGCAAAAGATAGGAAAATAGATACTGGTTAGCCTATTGTGGTGGAACCACTATATAGCTCAGTGGTTCTCAATCTTGTTCTTCCCACTCACATCCCACTTTAAGTAATCCCTGTGCCATCGGTGCTCTGTGATTAGTAAGGGATTGCTTAAGGTGGGAAGTGAGTGGGAAGGGAAGGTTGAGAATCGTTGCTCTAGACCCAATTGTGACTGAAACACTTTGCTTGAGGAAAAATGGTAATTGGCCCATTTCCTTTGGTGTTCTGAAACCGAGCACATAACAAGTCAATGAGGGACAATTAAAACAGTGGTTTTCAAACTTTTTCTTCTCACCCACATCCCACCTTAAGCAATTCCTTACTAATCACAGAGCACCGATGGCATAGGGAATACTTAAAGCACTGTGTGAGTGGAAAGAAAAAAGGTTGAGAACCACTGCCCTAAAGATTAACTTGCAGGTCGAGTCAGTAATAAAGGAGGCAATAATTATCACATTTATTTTTAGAGGACTAGAATATAAAAGTAAAGATGTAATGCTGAAGCTTTCTAAGGTATTGTTCAGATCATATTTGGAGTATCTTGAGCAGTTTTGGGTCCCATATCTGAGGAAGGATGTGCTGGCATTGGAGAGAGTCCAGAGAAGGTTTACGGGAATGATTCCAGAGATGAGAGGGTTAATGTCCAAGGAGTGCTTTGATGGTTCTGGGCCTGCACTCAGTGGAGACTAGAATGATGAGGGGAGATCTCATTGAAGCCTACCAAATATTGAAAGGGTTAGATAGAGTGGACGTGGAGAAGATGTTTCCAGTAGTGGGAGAGTCTAGAACCAAAGCACACAGCCTCAGAATACAAGGACGACCCTTTAGAACAGAATCTGTGGAATTCGTTGCCATAGATGGCTGTGGTCATTGGATATATTTAAAACAGAGGTTGGTAGATTCTTGATTAGTAAACGCATCAAAGGTTACAGGTAGAAAGAGCTTACCTACAGAAAATAGTGTCTACGGCAGGGGTGGGCAAACTTTAACATTCCGTGCGTCAAAATAAACGGCGACAAGGAGGTCTTGAGAGAGCAACCTTGGTGGCCACCATATTGTATTTGGCTTTGGCTTTTAATAAGTTGAGAGCGAACAGGAGGAGGAAGTAGAGAAGAAAGAGGTGTGTATATTTTTTCTTTGCATGGGGTGTAACGGTGATGAGGGGCTATCTGTGGAGGGGCAAGTACTGGCAGGGGGTGGGGAGAGTGGCGCTCTATGGGGGGGATTGGTCTAGGTAAATTGAGCCTCCATCTAAGCTAATCGTGGCTCCTTCCATTGTTGCGAGCCCAGAGGACCCAAAAACCTAGCAGCAATAGATACTCACCAAGACAAATTATTACTTTAACAAAAGTCACTTTTAATTATCTTTAAACATGAAAATAGAATCAAACTTTAACTTGTTGCTATTGTCTCACTTAACCCCCTTCTAATTCTAAGCGCTTGTGTATGTAATGTGTGTGTAAGTTCAGAAAAGTTCTTTAGTTCTCAGTCCAATATCTCACTTCTCATTCCTCCAAGTTCATTGGTTGCAGGCAATTCTTATACTGTGCACGGAATTTAACATAAAATTCACCAGGCTTTGGTGCTTGAAAGGAAAATGGTTACTACTTAGGAAGGTTCTCATCAGTTTTCAGAGAGAGATTTGTTGTTCCAGGATATTCACAACTGATGTACTTCCATAAGCCACTCCATTGTCTTGCTGACGAAACTTTCCCCCTTCAAGGTTCTCCGGATGGTAACATCTTTCTTTCAGGTCAGCGCAGAGTTCTTTATTCTTTTCTTATTCCAAGTGAAACATTAGACAGCCAGTCCTCTCCTCTTGCATGAACCACAAGGGCTTTGACCAGGCTGAACAAAGCATTTACAGACCCATCTTCCAAATGGGGCTTTCCACAAGCTTGCCAGGTTGTCCTGTTCCAGTCCCAGCTGATGTTGATGGCTGTAAAACTCTAGAAGTGATCTCTCTCACTCTCTCTCTCTCTCTCTCTCTCTCTCTTTCTCTCTCTCTCTCTCTCTCTATCTCTCTCTCTCTCTCTCTCTCTCTCACACTCTCTCTCTCTCTCTCTGTCTCTCTCTCTCACTGAGGGAAAGCCTGTTTGACTCTCTCAGCTTGCAAAACCACATGACCCTCTTTGAACAACTCCAGACAATCTACGGCTCCAACCAGATCTTACATCTGTTGCCTTTTGTAAACAACAATCTATTAGTGAAGTCCGTTGGGAACTCTCCAAAGCTCTTGCAAAGGCTGTGGGGCTGATATGCCTAGCATTAGCAGAGCTCCAATATTTCAAATGAGATCTGTTTTAAAGTGTTTACATGTGATCAACTCTAACAAACCTTACCCAATTTATCTCCCAAAAATATAACTATATACTCTGTCACACCATGCACCACTTCTATTCATCAGGGGAGGTTCAGGACCACCAGGGGCCCCAGAGCGGTGAAGGAGACCACCAGGGGCAGAAACTGCTCAGTGGCACCCAGGGCACATGGCATTCCTGCCATACCCTAGATACGCCCCTGGGTAAGAGAATTGGGCTGAAAGAAATAAATACATCATCCATGAATCAAATGGTGGAGGAGACTCAATGGAACAGCCTAATTCTGCTCCAATATCTTGGTTCAGTATTTCAGATACTTAAATTGGACTTGAGAAGGTTGCCAAATCTTCACTTTTACATTAAAGAATAAGTCTGAAGACTAAATTAACCCAAATAGTTTGGTGGAGCTAGATCAGTGGTTCTCAAAATTTTTCTTCCCACGCACATCCCACCTTTAGTAATCCCTACACCATCGGGGCTCTGTGATTAGTAAGGGGATTGCTTAAGGTGGGATGCAGGTGGAAAGAAAAAGTTTGAAACCCCCTGATTTAATCGTCCCTCATTGACTTGTTATGTGCACGGTTTCAGATCTCCAAAGGAAATGGGCCAACGATAATTTTTCTCGAGCAAAATATTTCAGTAGCAATTGGACCTAGAGCAGTGGTTCTCAACCTTCCCTTCCCACCCACATCCCACCTTAAGCAATCCCTTACTGATCACAGAGCACCGATGGCATTGGGATTACTTAAAGTGGATGGGGGGTGGAAAGAAAAAGCTTGCAAACCACGGGTCGAAAGCAATATTACTTTTAAACATTCCTTTTGGTGAGAAATTTCAACAAGGATTTTTTGACTGCAGAAAAAGGTTGAGAACCCCTGACAGTGCATCGAAATCTGAACAGTGAAGTCCAGTGAATATAATACTGCTCGTGGATTTTCAACATTACCTAAACCTTCTGCATT